>NC_133666.1:676503101-676585601 GCF_037893015.1 Macrotis lagotis
GTTGTACAGTTCCTACCCTAACCAGGTGCATTTCAGAAAGCATGACTCTTATCTCAATATTTCTTTTTCTATTTGTTTTTACCCTGAGAAATGTTCTCTTCTCCCTGTCTCCCTTTCTTCCTCCTCCCTGTCCAACATTCTGCTTTACCAGTGATAGCATTTCTTCTCACCCAACCCTGAGTATAAAATGAATCATTAGAATTTGAATTAAGGGATAACTGATTTACTGTCTCTGTGTGTGTGTGTGTGTGTGTGTGTGTGTGTGTGTGTGTGTGTGTCTGTGTGTCTGTGTGTCTGTGTGTGTGTGTGTGTGTGTGTATAGCAATTTCACTCACTATTTTTGAATCCTTGATATTTGTTGAGCCATTTTCACGTGTCTGACTTTTTGACACCATATGTGGTTTTTTACTATTTCTTTCTCCAACTCATCTTACAGATAAAGAAGCTGAAGCAGAGTTAAGTGACTTGCCCAGGGTCACACAGCTAATAAGTATCTGAGGCCAGATTTGAACTCAGGAAAATAAACCTGACCCCAGGGCCAGCACTCTATCCACTGAGTCAAAACCTAGTTGATCCTTTGTCCTTGATAAGATTTCTGGGACTTGGAATTGACAAGGTCTGGATTTAAATCCTCCTCCTGACTTTGTAATCATAGGTGAGTTTCTTCTCTGAGTCAAGGTTCACTTATCTGCTAAGGTAGAAATCAAAATAGTTGCAGAACTGACCTCCCCAGGGTGCTAACAGCATTGAGCAAGGTGCTTTGCAAACTTTACAGTCACCTAGAAATGTCTGCTGTTAATTGTGTTGCTGGTTGTTGGGGCTGTCCATGGGCAGACAGGCAGATTCCACTTCCAAAGACAGTTCATTATTTTTGAGCGCTACGGAAATGCAGAAACATAAATCTCCCTGGGACCACTGACTCCAAGGTCTACTAAAGGAAAACAAATACTTCCTTTACCAGATCTTCTTTTCAAAACTGATTATTTTATGAAGCATGTGTATGTTTGTGTGTGTATTTGGGTGTGCTGCTTACACACCCACACACATTCATCTCACCCCTCTGAACAATAGCAATTGTCTCTTGCAGTCTGGCTGGGACTATCAACTTCCAGCCTCTGTTGTCTCCAAATCCATCCTCTCAACTCAACATCCAAGATAATCTTCTTAAAACATGTCAGACCTCTGCTCAAAAACTGTCAATGGCTCCCTATTGCCTAAAATCCTAAGTCTTATATTCAGTGTTTAAAACCTTCTAGCCACCTACCTACCTACCTTTCCAGAATTATTTCATATTACTCTTCTCCATGTACTCACTGTTGTATTCAAAAATGGTATATTTCCTCTTTCATTGCTCAGACCATGGAATGCAACTCAGCCCTTACCTCCCAAGTATCCTTTCAGGTCAAGTTCAGACATCAGCTTCAATCATGCCTCCCATTAGTACTTACTTCCAACTCAAATTATATTGCATGGATTAAGCCATTTAAATGGTCCTTGAAATAGAATGTAAGCTTCATGAAACTGGAGACTATTTCATTTTTCCTTTCATATTTCCAGTAACTGAAACTGTGTCTGGAGACAGTTAGATGATAGGAGCACAGAGCTAGAAGGGACCTTATGGTTCATCAAATCCAAGACCTTTATTTTGCAGCTGAGGAAACTGAGACCAAGGAAGATTATTGACTTGCTCAGGGTCAGTATAGTACGCCTGAGGTCAGATCTGAACTTGTCAGATCTAGCTGTTTGCATTGCTTTTCTTCCTTCTGACCCTCCTTTTCCTTTTCCTCCTCTTTTTTTCTTCCTCCTCCTCCTCTGCCTACTTCTCTTCCTCTGTCTTTTCTTCTTCTTCCTCTTCTTTTTCCTTTAGATTTAGAATTTCATTAATGCGGGGAAGCTATACTGTCCCTCATGTCACATGTAGGCATCTTACAACTTGCTATCTTATAGAATTGCCTGAAGGCTTCAGAGAGATTCAGTGACTTGCCCAAGGTCACCTAGCCAACTTGAACCTGGTTTTTCTGACTCAGAAGTCTGATCTTCTCTTCCCTGAGGAATTCCAATTTTCCAGTTAGTCACTTAATAAATGACTTGTTGAATTAGATTGAAAATAAAGGTTGAGAAAAAAACAAAAAAGAAAGAAAGAAAAGAAAGTAAAGGTTGAAACTGGTTCTGAAAATATCCTCCCTTACTTGGCTTGGAAAACAGTAATCCTTCTTTATCCTCTTCCCCCTCCACCCCCCTCAGTTGAATGGTGGGAGTTTTTTTTGCTTTTCATGTTTTTTTTTTTTTCTATACTGTATAAGCAATCAGGTCAGCCTACTTGCAATCCAGAGACAGGATCAGCTTCTTAATTGCAAGTAATCTGGGCAATCAGAAAGACTTCCTTATCACTGTTTATATTAACAGCTCGCATTAATAGCCCACTGGATAATAGAAGAAATTATTTTTCCCATCACATTCTTTTTTTAAAATGTTAATGTTCTACTGATATCTTATTATATAATCTTGCTATCTCTTATACTTTATTTTTCTTCCTTCAGGATATGATTTCTCTCTCATTACTCTCAATTTGGATCAATCTATACCATGGAAACAATGTAAAGACTGGCAAATTGCCTTCTGTGGGGGGTGGGGGAGGGAAGCAAGATTGGGAAAATTGTAAAACTCAAAATAAATAAAATTTTTAAAAGAAAAAAAGAAAAATGTTATTGTTCTGAATTAATTGAATCTGAATAGATGATCACTGTACTTGAAGTAGGTAGGAGAAGAAATAACTCATCAAGAAAATAGTTGAAACTTGGGTTCTGGACTTTCTCCAGGGCTGGCCACTGAGGCTCATGGGAAGTTTCCAAACCTCCCTGTGCACGTGCAGAAAGCTAGGATGGGGTGCCAAGCCCCCAGTTTCCCAGCAGGGTTGTCCTGGCAAGCAGCCTGCCCAGGGAGGCTAGATTTCCCCCTGCCCCCCACCAAAGCTCTCGGGATTCCCGTTAACTTCCCCCAACAGGCTGGCATACTCAGGGCAGGTGGGTGGGCAGCCGAGCCCCTCTGGGCTATCCTGAGACTGGGTCATACGCCATGGAGAAACAATGAACATCCTGGCGTTTGTCTCTAACGCTACAGGCTACATTATCAGCACCGTTCATGTGGCCCGTCCACTGCCCCTCCCTTTATTGTCCACTTCCCTGGACACTAGGGGAACAATGAGGACCATCATACAATGGGCCTCTAGAGCTGAATTTTCCCCTCCCCTGTGAGCCACTAGCGTAGAAGGCTAGAAGGTTAATTGAGTCCACAGGAGTTCCCAAAGACTGGAATGTATTTGAAAACCAGGTCACGTCCACCTGAATCTTCAATAACTTGCAAAAGATTGCCAGTGTTGGGTCCTTTGGAGTCTGAGAGCTTCAGGATTAAGCATGGGGTGGGGGAGAGGTTGGAAGTTTGATGCCCTCGCTCACATAGGAGGTGCTCTGGCTATGGTAGAAAGGTGGACATCTTTGCCCATCTGTACCAATGAACAATAAGGAGACATTCAGCCGAAGGCTGGTGACTGGCAGGGAGGGGCAGGGTTGGCCTCTGGGTTTCTCTGATGGCTTTCTAATCACTTTTGGAAATATGTCCTTTGTTTCTTTGTTCCCTCCTGGGGAATGTTCCTATGGAGCAGATCCAAGGAACTGAATAGCCTTTGTGTCCGGGAACCCCAAGGGGAACACACAAATAGGCTCCCAGAGCCTCAACCAGCCAGTCCCATTTCACAGAATCACAGACTCAAAGGGCTAAGAGGGTCTTTTGAAGCCAACCAGGTAAACCTGTACACACACAGAGATATTCCCCTACAACATCCCAGACAAGTGATCTGTTATCTGTTCTTTTGTGATGAGTTCCAGTGACAAAAATCTCAGTCTCCAAGGCAGCCCACGTTGCTTTTCACAAATGTAGAGAAATGACTTTTGGGGCCAGAAGGGACCTTATAGACCATTTGGTAGCAGATGAAGGCTGTAAGACCTAAAGAACCCATGATTTGTCCAAGGTCATCCATGCAACCAATGTTTGATGTAGGATTTGCTGACACCACGTACAGTTCTCTTTCCATTACACTCTATTATCTCTCAAGGCAAAAATTGAGATCCAGGAGAGGTTTTAGAGAACACACAACTCCAACTTCTCATTTGACAGTTGAGGAACCTAACTTTTCTTTTCTTTTCTTTTCTTTTTTTTTTTTTTTTACAAGGCAAGGGGGTTAAGTGGCTTGCCCAAGGCCACACAGCTAGGTAATTATTAAGTGTCTGAGACCGGATTTGAACCCAGGTACTCCTGACTCCAGGGCCGGTGCTCTATCCACTGTGCCACCTAGCTTCCCTGATGAAATGACTTTTCAAAGTTATAAGGCAATAAGCAAAAGGACTAGCCTTTGAACCCAGATCATCTGCTTCAAATTCATAATGAACCTTAAGTTACCTATCTTTTCTCTGAAGTTCATAGGAATATGGCTTTCAAGCTGGAAAGGACCTTAGAGATCTTATAGATTACCTCTCCTCTTCCCTTCTTTTACAGATTAGAAAACTGAGGCCCGGGGGGGGGGGGGAATGGTTTCCCAAGATCACAATATAGGAATCAGCAAGTCCAGGACTAGAACCCAAATCTTCTGATACCACATCTCATGAACTTTACAAATGAAAAGTAAAACCAAAACTTTCTTTCCAGTCTTTCCCGTGAGACCCCCAGTTAATCCAAGCAATTATGCAGCCCTGGGTGAAACTTCTGGATTTATAGAGACCAGCAAATAGAACCCAGGGTTGAAAACTGCATCTACATGAGTAGAAAGATGAAAAGAGAAATATATAGATTGACAGAGATGAATGAATGGATAGATGGATGGAGGAGTAACTCAATGAATGGATAGACAATTAGAGATAGATTGCAAATCAATAAATATTTACCACCTACTTTGCACCAAACATGATAGATAGATAGATAGATAGAGATAGATAGATGATAGAAACAGACAGACAGAGAGAGAGAGAGAGAGAGAGAGAGAGAGAGAGAGAGAGAGACACAGATATAGATAGATGATACATGGGATAATTTGGATGGGTAGATAGATAGTTGAATTAAAAGATGATAAATAGAAATAGATGAGTGTTTATTAATGTTAAGCATTGAGGTTAAGCAAAGGGACCCCTGCCCTCAAGGAGTTTACATTCTAACAGGGGAAGATAACCTGTAAAGGAGAGTTGGAAAGGAGATAGGGAGAGTACAAGCAAGGCCACTGATAATGAGAAGTCCAGAGAATGAATCTATTTAGGAAGAAGTGAGCATGATTGGGGTCCCTTTAGAAATGAGGATTAGGTCAGGGCATGGTAGAACATACCTATAACTATTGCTATCAGGAAGGCTGAAGCTAGTGGAACTGTTGAGCTAGGAAGTTTGGACTTCCAGTGGGCTAAACTTTATGTTGTCTATAAGAATATGGTGAGGCCGCAGGAATGGTGGCAACAAAGAGTTGACCTGGTTTATTGGTTCTGGGGCAAGTCAGAAAATAAAGCAGGTCAAAGCTCCCATGCTAATCATTATGGGATCAGACTTGTGAGTAACCCCTGGACTTCTAGCCTTGGGGAGAGAGAGAGAGAGATCCAGATTTTAAAATAAAATTAAAGAGAAAGAAATAGTGGTTGGGACTGGAGAGTCATAAGTCAAGTTGTCACCTTGTAATCATGATCTGAGTGTCATAACTACTATTCAGTTCCAATTTTTCCCCAAAAAGTCAACTGAACAAGCATTAATTTAGTGCCTAATGTGTGCAAGTATGAAATGGTCCAAGATTTAAAGGTGCCATAGGAATGAATACAGGTCTGCACAGGATTGGATGCTAATGCATGTGTGACCTAGAATCCCTCTCATTTCATCTTCCCCGTATAATTATGAATTATTGATGGGAAGGGAAAAACAATTAAAAGTTTCCAAATTGCTAGTGTGGCTACGTTTCCAGCAGGGATTCATGAGAAAAGCTTCAGGCATGAAAAGTAAAACCAAAGACTTGGACTTGTCTTATATTCATAACCATCTCTTATTGACAGCTCTTTATCTCAGGATTCCAGAGCACTTGAGGAAAAGGTTGGAGGTCTCTTGGATCCTCTGTCGCACACATTTGGAAGAGAAAGGCGAGGAGGAAGCTGAGGTTCTGTAAAGTCAATGGAGCGGCCACCATAGTGGAATGATGGTTCTAGTTTTTGTTCCTATGTGGAACCACCTGAATGCTTTGGAAACGATAGTTTTAGGGAGCCAACCACTATAACTTGGGAAAGGAACTAGAAAAGCTGGAGACTCTACACTCCAGCATTATGTTTCTAGATACAAGTTGCATTTTTGCAAGTTACAGAGGGACAGATTTAGGCTTGATAACAAGAATTTTTTTTTATGTTTTTGTAAGGCAAATGGGGTTAAGTGATTTGCCCAAGGCCACACAGCTAGGCCATTATTAAGTGTCTGAGGTCGGATTTGAACTCAGGTTCTCCTGACTCCAGGAATGGTGCTCTATCCACTGTGCCACCTAGCTGTCTGATAACATGAAAATTTAACAATTAAGCTGCTCCAAAGTGACGTCCTCTTAAGATAGTGAGAGGTCTAGATTGGTGTCAAGGGGATTTTTTTCAGGGATGGGTTGAATACCAAGTGATGTGTCCAGCTCTCAAATTCCATGATTGTCATTGATTTCAAAAGGCAAGAGATAGATTCAATCAATCAGCATTCATTATATGTCTATTATATACCAGTATTATTCTAGATGTTGGGGATATAAATACAAAAGGGAAACATCTCTGATCTTGATGCATTCGCAAGTGAGAGGAGATGAGTCAACTAAATATAAAGGTGTTTGACATAAGGGGAATTGGTATTAACAGCTGAAAGAATCAGGCAAATTTGAGTTATTTAGCAGTAAAAACTTCCAAACAAAAGGAGAATAGATTGGTTAAGAAGGTAGTGAGTTTTCTTTCTTTGGAGAGAAGGGATTGCTTGCCATTCAAAAACCAGATGACCACTTTGAGGGATGTTCTAGAAGTAATTCTTTTGAAAGTATTGAATGCACTAGCTGATTTGAGGTTTGTTTCAACTGAAAAGTTTTGTTCTGAGTTCAATAATTGGATGAAACTCAGAAACAACTGTCTTCAAAGTTCTGAATTCCAACTCATATATTTAGGTACCAAAATGGACTGTTGTTTGTTGAACAATCTCCTCACTCATATCCAATTCAGTGCTTGTCATGGCATCATGCCCCTGATGTCGTGGCCTTCCTCAAGAACAAAGGACACATCAGTTTGTCAAAGACAATTTTGAAGATCATGACATCAAAGAGAGGATGCCATGACATGCAAGCGAATTTAAGGGGAGGAGGGTTGATCTCAATGGGAAAATCATGAAGGGGACCTAAGTGAAGAGAAACCAGAGTTGCTTCCCTGGGGAAGCAGAGCAAAGACAATAGATTTAGAATCAAAGGATCTGAATTCTATTTCAAGCACTGTCTTATACTGCTAGCTGTATAACCTTGGGCAAATCACAGATAATCCTTCTGTGTCTTGTTTTCCTCATCTATTGAGTAAAGGAGATCTAGAGGGTCACTGGAGTCCTTATAAATTCTAAATCCATGATCCTAAGAACTATTGTTAGGGGATTTGTCTCTGGACAAAGAATATGCCTATAATAAGTCACAGACCTAAAATAAGATATCATAGTGGACAGAGTTCTAGGTCCAGAACCAGCTAATGCACAGAGACCTGGGCCTAGAGTCAGGAAAACTTGAGCTCAAACTCTATCTCAGACATTTCTTGTCTGAGTGACAAGGTCAAGTCACTTAACCCTGCCTCAGTTTCCTCATGTCAAATGAGCTGGAGAAGAAAATAGCAAACCCCTCCAATATCTTTAGAAAACCTCAAATGGGGTCGCAAAGAAAAAGACATTACTGAACAATAGTGACAGCAAGGGGATAGAGTGCTGGGCCTGGAGTCAGAAAAACCCTAGTTTAAATCCTGCCTCCTAGTGGTGTGACCCTGGGAAAGTCACTTGCTCTCTGTCTCAGTCTCTTCATCTGTAAAATAGAGATAATAGTACCTATTTCACTGGTTAATTGTGAGGATCAAATGAGAAAACAGCAAGTAAATTGTTATAAACCTTAAAATTATATGTAAATATAATTATTAATATTATTATTCTCACAACTATCTAGTCTGGCTTATAGAAATAGGAGCAAAGGATATGACATGTGATTTTCTTCATTGGTATAGTATCTCCAGGTGAGGACTCCCTCTGTCAAAGCAGATCAGCATCTGCTCTCCAACAAATTGCTGAAAACAGTTGTCTAGATCTCTAAGAAGTTAAATGACTTATCCAGGGTCACACAGCCAACATGTGACAGAAACAGGATTTGAACTCAGGTCTTTAGGCACTGAGACTATGTGATCTCTTATCAACTCTTGCCCACTCTACAGCATCCTGGACAAGAATTCTTCCCGTGAGAGAGACTCCACTCCCAGTTCACCTTTGGGAGATTCTAATTCAGAAGATGTCCCAAAAGTCAACCTTATTTTCTGCAATGTTTCCTGATGTTCCTCTTCCAACCTTTTGGAGTCACGTTCTCCCCCACCCCCACCCCCCAGCTAAAAGCTCTTATTTCTGTGATCTCTAGGCCTTGGAGCGAACCTGAGGGAGAAGCATTCCTACTCTGGCAAGGCGTGGACCTGTCAATCAGAGCCCTTTTCATTACTCAGAGCTTCTAATTAACTAGCATCTTGGTCTTGCCAAGCTGGCTAAATCTTCGATGAAGCACCTGGGAGGGGTAGGAGTGGGCTGGGGACAGGTTCCCAATTAAACACCTTTGCTTGTGGGAGCTTCCCGGAGACAAAAGGAGACCGAGAGCTGAGACAGCATCAGAACACTTTCCCATCAAAGATGTGAGGGAAAGGTGTGATGGACAGATCCAGTTCCCTTTGAAAGGATAAAACCTTGATGGGAAAGAGGAAGGCTTAGGAGTTTAGCCTTGGAGCAGGGCAAATGGGGAGAGTTAGGCAGCCCAGGCTGGGAAATAGACCTTAAACAAATCCAAGACTGGAGAGTTTGGTGTTAGGAAGGATGTTTTAGAAAGGATGTTGATAAAATGAAGAAAAGCCAGAAAGAATGAGTGGTGGGGAGAAGGTCTTGAGATGTTGCCATTAAGAATTGGCTAGATTGTGTGATGATTAACTATGATGAATTTAGTTCCTCTCATCAGTTCACTTATTAAGGAAAATTCTATAAGACTTGTGATGTAAAAGGCCATTTGCATCTGGAGAACAAAAAATCTATGGAGTCTGAATCAGATGAAAGCACCCTAATTTCAATTTTTAAAACTTTTTTTTCTCATGGTTTTTTCTCTTTAGTTCTAATACTTCTTTCACAAGATGACTAATGTTGAAATGTGTTAAATATGAATGTCCATGTATAATCTATAGCAGATTACTCATTGTCATGGGAAGAAGAGAGGAAAGGGAGGGAGGTAGAACAATGTGGAACTCAAACGCTTACAAAAAATTATCTTTGCGTATAATTGAAAAAGTAAAATAATATTCTAAAAAAGAGAATTGGTTGAAGGAATTGGAGATGTTCAGAAAAGAGAATACTTAGGGGGACATGAGAGCTATCTTCACATATTTGGATAGATGACCAATAGAAGAAGGATTAGCTGTGTTCTGCTTGGCCCCCAAGGATAGAAATGGGGGTGGTGAAGGGTGGAGAAGAAGAATAGCAAAGAAGGAAACTGAAGAAATGAGAGGAAACCCAAAAATGGAATGGACTACCTTGGGAGTTGGTGGCCCTTCCACCCTCCCCTTCTGCCTCCCCCTTCAAGGAGAGGCTAGGCTACTACTTGTGCTATAATGGACATTCTTGTACTGGTCTAGGTTGGGCTACTTGGCTCCAGACCCACTAACTTTCAGGGATTCTAAGTCAACAAAACTAAGAATAATGCAGAAGTAAGTCCCTGAAGGAACCAGGGGTACCAAGGATGCAAATACAAAGCTCAAAGAAATCTCTATTCCAAGATGCGCACAGTCTATCTTTGTAGTCAGTTCTAGATTAGTTGCTCCTTTTATTTTTATATCTCACAAGGATCTCAAACTCCCATGAGAATGCAAAGCCTTTAGGATGAGTATTTCTTTCTTTGAATCCCCAGCATGTAACAGATAGCAAACACTTTACAAATGAATATTGATTGATTGACATCTCTTGGGAAGCAATGTCAAAATAGCTTGATGCAGAGCCTGAGGTCAGATTTCTAAGTCTAGCTCTGCTATTGATCCATCAAGTGACCCTGGTTAAGTCATTTCAGCTTGATTTTCTCTGGCACAGTGAGTGGAGTGCAAGGCTGGGAGTCCAGAAGACCTGAGTTCAAATATGACCTCAGACACTTACTAGCTGTGTGACCTTGAGCAAGTCACCTAACTTGTGTTTGCCTCATTTTCTCAACTGCAAAATTTTCTTATCTATAAAATGAGGATAATAAAAACAACTACCTCCCGCATTTGCTGTAACAATCAAATGAATTAATGATTTTAAAGTGCCCAGAACAGTGAATAACACATAGTAGATGCTCTAGAAATATTAGCTATTATTTATATGATTATTGGTCCTATTCCTGGTTCCCCCCCATTGCTCATGACCATCTCCCATTCCTTCCTATGCATATTCCAACTCATTATTCAAAAATGCTCCTCTGTGAACATGGGGAGAAGTAATTGGAAAAGTCAATTGATGAAAAGATCTCACTGAGATCTGTGTGTGTCAAAGGGTGACCAGTCAGCAGAGAAAGAATCCCTGAGATAACAGTGGGCAGACTTGAGGAAGGAGAGGATGTCGCTAGGTGCAGGAAAGAGGAGAGGATGAAATGGAAAGGTAGAGGAGATCTGGGGTCACAGAACTCATGAACTAAGAAGGAAAGAAGAGTATAGACTAGAACAGACAATTTAGAGCTAGGAAGGGTCTTTGAACACAAGTTGTCAGAGCTTGGAGGGAGCCTAGATTAAGGAAGGTCAGGGCTGGCAGGGCTGGGAGAGAGTGGAGAATAGAGAACACAACAGGGGAATGTCAGACTTGGGAGAATCGCTAGAACCTAGAACATCAAAGTCAGGAGGTCTTCAAATAGGGGCCTAGCTAAAAGGGTCACTCCAGACCCAGAGAGTTGGAATGGAAAGGCCCTTCAAGATCTCTCAGTCCACATTCTACCAGTCCTCCCTGATCCTCTGAGTTTTACAACCCAATCCTGTGTTTGTCAAAAGAATGTGTGCTAAGTATCAAAGGAGTGGACCGACTATTCCAACCACAGTTGAAATGGGTCCAATTCAGGCCTGAACAAACCAGCTGTGGCCAACCTCCCCAGCCAGGCCTGCCCTTCCTGCAGTTTTCCTTCTTGTGCCCAGACAAACAACCATCCTAAGTTTGTGGTGGGCGGGTGAATCACCCTCAAGTGTTCCCTTGGCCTCCAAGAACAACACGTCTTCCCCCTGAGGACGACTGTACTGTCCTCAGGGAAGCCAGCTCTTGGGGCCTCCCTCAGCATGGTGGCTGGTTGGTTCAATGAAGGCAGGATCATTCCAAGAGAAGGTTAAGCGAATTTCTCTTATTTTTAAGGAAAGTCCTACAGCCTTCATGCTGTAACCCCTGACTGCATGACCCTAAGCAAAATCTCTTCCCCTTTCTAAGTCTTAATTTCCTCATCTAAAAATGAGATTGTTGGTCCAGACAGCCTCGAAGGTTGCTTCCAGCTCAAATCCTATGATCCTGTGATCATTGAGACTAAAGTCTGCTCAGTGTTTGAATTGGAAGGGAACAAGAGACCATCTAGTCCAAGTCTTTCATTTTATAGATAAGGAAATTGAGACCTAGAGAGGAGAAATGTCTTTGTCCTTTCATTCAACAAGTATTTATGAAAGGCGTACTATGTTCCAGATTTTCTGTGAGGCATTGAGCATACAAAGAGAAAAAACAAGCAGTCCTCATCCTCAAGAATTTTATAATCCACTGAGAGAAAGTACTAAAAATAACTGTGATAAAAGATAAAATAAGGAATATAGAAAGAAGAGGTTGTGAAAATGTGTTATATGGGAAGGAATGGAGGGAAAGGATGGAAGGTGGGAGGAGGAAAAGAAGGAAGGATAGAAATCAGGGAGGGAAGAAGGAAATGATAGCAGGAAGGAATGAGGGAAGGAAAGGATAGAAGGAAGAATGGAAGTGAGGGAGAGAAGAAGGAAAATAGAAAGGAAGGAAGAAAGAAAAATGAAAGAAGGAAGGAGAGAGAAAGGAAGAAATGATAGAAATGAGAATAGGAAGGAAGAAAGGATAGAAGGAAGGATGTAAGTGAGAGAAGGAAGAAGGAAGGAAGGAAAAGGATAGAAAGAAGGAAGGAGAAAGAAATGGAAAGCATGGAAATGAAGGAGGGAAAGAGGAAGGAAGGAAGGAAAGAGGGAGAGAAGGAAATGATGGAAAGAGGGAGGGAGAAAGGAAGGAAGGATGGAAGTGAGGGAGGAAAGGATAGCAGGAAGGTTGGAAGGGAGGGAAGGAAGGAAGTGAGGGAAGAAAAGAAGGATGGAAGGTGAGGGAGAAAGGAAGCATTTATTGAGTGCTTACTGTGGGTCAAAAATTGTTCTGTGTGCTGGAGGAACAAATGCAAGCAAAAAAGAAAGACACCCCTGCTCTCAAGGAGCTTACATTTCACTAGAAGACAAGACACAGAAAGCAGCTGAAAAGTGGGGTATGTGAGGATATGAATATGCCCAACACTAGGATTCTTTGGTTTCTCTGGTCTGGACCCCTCTCCAAAATGGAAGCACAGGAGGTCCTCAGCAGTGGGAAGAATGGTGACCTGATGGAGGGATGATACAGAGAAGGACACGGGGTTGACTGGATGCTCCAGTGTGACTAGATGTTCCAGTGTGAGATCCCTGGCTATGAGGGAAGTCACAGGATTTAACAGCAAGGAAGGCCAGATTTGAGGTCAAGAAAGTCAGGAGCAGACTCATAAGAGGAAAGAAAGAAAGAAGAGAAGGAAGTGTGGTGCAATGGAGAAAGCACTGGTTATGGAGTCAAGGAGCTGGGTTCAAATCCCACATCTGATTAAGTTGCATCAATCTGTGTGACCTTGGACAAATCACTTACATTCCTTGTGTCTCAATGTAGAGGCAGAATGATGCCGAGGCTCGAGTGTCAAACTGAGAGTCAAGAAGACTTGGGATCAGCTCCTTGGATAAGTCGCTAAAACACTCTGGGCTTCAGTTTCCATACTTAACAAAGGAGAATTTGATATTGATTACCTTGAAGGTCCATTCCAGTTCTAAGTCTATAACCTTACAAAAAGTCCTTTTTACATAGGAAGTTCATGGTGATTCCTGATTTAGGACCCCAAAGGGAAGGCAGGTAAACTATTAAACTGAGAGGATCTGATATTCTCAGCATGTCTTTTCTGACATCCATGGCTTTCCCTGTCTTATCCTTAATGCCCTAACAATCATCCCTTCTCACCTTGTATGACTTTTGTCCATATATTCCCATATTTCTGCCACAAACTCCACACAAACTGTGTGGACATTTCCCTAGAGCTCTTCCCATTCTGTGGTTATCAGAGTAACTCATAAACTACTCATACATGGTCATGCACTCATCTCCTTCTCTGATCATGCTTTCCTTGGGTGCTGTCTTTTGTGTGGCTTTGTGGATATATACATTATAATATACATAATTATAATAAAGTGTATATATATAATAGACTTTACATGCATATTTGTGATATATATATGTATACACACACACTTTCAATTATTAAAAATTCTGTTCAGTTTCCCAAAAGAAATTTATTCCTCTTATTTAATTAGAGAATCAGTTCATAATCATTTGTAGTAGTAGTAGTCCAAGATCCATAGGCTTCTGGATCAGTTCAATTGATCATCTTTCCAATCATTTTTCCAAACAATAGGCATTGTTTTTGGTTTTTGTTTTGTTACGTTTTTCTCTTTGAAATGTTAAATTTTGGAGTGGTGTTGAATTTCAATTTAGAAGCTCTGAGGTATTCAGAACTTATTGCCCTCAGTTGACTGTCAGTGCCAATTGGAAGACTCAGGAAAATTTTAGAATCTTTTTCTTTTTTTTTTGCAAGGCAAATGGGGTTAAGTGGCTTGCTCAAGGCCACACAACTAGGTAATTATTAAGTGTCTGAGACAGAATTTGAACCCAGATACTCCTGACTCCAGGGCCAGTGCTTTATCCACTACGCCACCTAGCCACCCCTAAATTTTAACATCTTGAGGGAATCTTTTTCTATGGGTGTTCTAACATGGGATATCTTTGTTTTTTTTAGGTTTTTTCTTTTGGCAAGGCAAATGGGGTTAAGTGGCTTGCCCAAGGCCACACAGCTAGGTCATTATTAAATGTCTGAGGTCATATTTGAACTCAGGTACCCCAGACTCCAGGGCCGTTGCTCCATCCACTGTGCCATCTAGCCGCCCCACCGGGATATCTTTGATGACCGCAGTAAATATGTTTGGCCATATAGTAAGTGCTTAAGAATTTTTTTGCTTGTTCCTATTCATTTATTCATTAATTCACTTGGTAAACATGCAGTTATCTATATCATGATTTCCTTGATACAAATAATCTGAAGTTCATTAAACAAAATTACCTCAGTAGCTGTATCCATCAAGGAATCTTACTTCATTTTGATATAGACATGGGAAGTCCCTTGCTGGAGAAAAGCCTTTAAGATGTCATTTTACCTTAAGGAATCAAATACTTTTTGAAAAAAAAATCAACAATAAATACAGTAGCATTCACATCCTCTTCACCTTTCAGTCAATTGTATAGCAGTCACATGTGTTTTGCCATGGAATAATCTCTGTGAAAATCTAACTGTTCCTTTTTCATAACTTTATCATGGATACCCTTAACGTATTATTTAAATTACTCTTACTTTTCAATACTCTTGAAAAGATCTGACCAACCTTTCCTGGAAAACATTTTTCCCTTCTCCACTGACTCCCACTATTTTAGAAGACAAAGCTACTCATGGTCTTCTGTTGTCTTTCTCTGTAAGGTTTTGCAAATGAGTTTACATTTTAAATTGCCATTGATTTTGGCAATCGTTTCTCTTCCCTTGGCAAATAGATCAAGAACTTGGAAGCAGTTTCTAAGCTCTTCATTCTCCTTGTTATGGTGAGGTCTTGATATCAGCTAAACATCTTTAGGAAATAATGATGGTCTGTGTTGTCTTTTGTTCCTCTGTCCAGTTTCCATTTGCAAGCCGTGTGTGAATATCATATCTAAATAGGTCATGTTACAACGTTTCCAGGCTTATTTTCTCAGCTCGAGCCTTTCTTCTAGTCGGTGTTGATTTTGAGCTTTGTTTCAACAAGCTAAAAGGTATAACAACAGTTGATTTGGAAATAACTCTCACATCAATAACCAATCATTTCCTGTTGGTTAAGATAGCCAGTACAATTGTTCATGATATTATTTGTGGCTGCTTCTGTCCAGTGCCATATGATGTCCTTAAAGAAAGTACTAATTATTTCTTGAATATAGATTTCCAAGTTTTCTATCAGTCTTTGATCTCCTTCCATTTTTTAATCCAGTCATATTCTCCTACATATTTTTCATTGCCTTCTATTCCATCAAAGTCATCAACTATTAAAATAAATATTAATATAATTTGGATCATATTCAGATAACTTGCCCCCCCCCCAATCCTTGACCTTTGAAATAGATGTTGGAATATCTTGAGTCCCTTTCTGGACTGTCTCAATTTTCCCCAGGCAAGCATTGAAGGGGCGGGAGACAAGGATGATAAGACAGACAAGTACTCTAAGATCTCTAAGTGCAAAACTGATATCTTATTGTCTGAACTTGCTATCTCTTATACTCTATGTTTCTTCCTTAAGGATATGATTTCTGTCTCATCACATTCAATTTGGATCAATGTACAACATGGAAACAATGTAAAGACTTGCAAACTGCCTTCTGTGTGTGTGTGTGGGGGGGAGTAAGATTAGAGGAAAAATTGTAAAACTCAAAATAAATAAAATCTAAAAAAAAAAGATACCCAAGTGCTCCATTTATTCACCAGAATACAGGTGCTTAAATATCCTTCCCAGACTCTAATCCACTCCCACTCCCATGGCCCTTGGTAAACAATATTCTGATGCTCAAAGGTACAAGGTGATGATAATTACAGTATTCCTACTCATAGCAGTCCCTAACAAGAATATAAGTTGCAAATATCTTCAGAATGGTCTCTTCATTTTTACTCCTCATGAAAATTTCGAGGCAAGTTTCAATGAGTTCACATCAATAAAGATTAAGAGTCTATACTATTACAGAAGGGTTATAGGGAGAAATCAGCATTATGTAAAAAACAATGCAAAAAAATTAAATCACTATTTTAAAAAATTATTTTTTATTTTAATTTTAAAATTATTGCTTAAATTTTAACTTTAAAAATAAATTAAATTAAAATTTGTACATTTTTAAAAATCACTGAATCCTGCAACTATACACTTGGACACACACACACACAGACACACATGCATGTTAACATACAAACAATGTGGCTACTATGTATCAACACAATGTCTCCCCTCAACGAGTTTATGTTCTCTGGGGAAATAATTAAAGGTGTCCACAAATCATTATAAATTGTATACAATATTTTCAAGAGTAGGAGAATTATAAAAACTGAGTTGGAAAGAAGGAGAAGGAGGGTTTGGAGACATTTTTATATTGGAACTATGCTTTTAAGGAAGTAACAAACTCTGAAGTAGAGGTGAGAGAATGCTTTCCTGATATGGGCGAACATATCTTCTAAAGCATGGAAGTAAGAAATGAAATATCATGTAGTATACACAGATCAGAGAGTCCACGAAGGCAAATTATGACTTCAAAATAGAAGGGTAGGTGGGAGACAGATTACAGAACTCTTTGAATATCCAGTTAAGCATTTTTAATTATGTCCCCAGAGACAAAGGAATCATTTGTGAATGTGGACAAAAGGGTTGATGTGATCAGATACCTGTTTTCAGAATTTTAATTTAGCATCTGCATGTAGGATTTTTGCAGAGAGAGGAGGTTGGAGATACAGGATCCAATTAGGAGGAAATTATAAGAGTTCAGGTGAAAGGCAATGACAAGGGTGAAAACTACATTAGTGGAGAGAAAGGGTTGGATGCAAATAGGTATTGTTAGGATAGAACTGATCTCTGGAAATGAAAGGTGAGGGGAAAAGGAAACAGTCAAGGATGAGTCCAAGATTGCCACCCTGAGCGACTGGAATATTGAGAAGGAAAAAATCAGATGAGCTAGCCACATTGAGTGTGAGATGCCTTTTAAGTCTAAATGTGGAGATGTCTGTCAGGAAATAGGTAATATGGGACTAGAGTTCAGGAAAAAGGTAATGCCTGGATATACAGACCAGGGAGATATCTACCTAGAGATCATTGAGCCCCTGAGAACCATTGAGGTCACTTAGGGGGAGAGAGAATGTGGAGACATAGAATGACCCAGGAGAGAGACTTGGCAGATGCTTATACCTAGTATAAAGAAAGAATAGATGATCCAGCAAAAGGGACAAAGAAAGAACGTCCAGAAAAGAACCAAGAGAGAAGAAAGAATACAAAGGGGAGAGAGTGACAGAAGGAGTTAGCCAAATGTCTCATGAAAAGAAGTTTCTTATTGATCTTACAAAGCATCGTTCTGATTCCTTTATTTTCCTCTTCTGGAAGAATCTTGGAGCCCTCTCTGAATTTAGTAAATTCCTTCTTCCTTCTGGTTTCATTTACAGGGAGGTCAGGATTGATATGATTACATCTTTCCATTAGAATGTGACTTGGTCATTGGTCAAGGATCTCATATTTAGAGCATCAACAGTCAATATTTGTGGATGGATGATTCTTTTGAAACATAATTTTATTTGTATTTTTTGCTATCTCTTATTTTTACATTCCTTCCATTTCTGTATATATTCTCCTCCCTAAACATCCCAGAGAGCAATCCTTTATAACAGTGATGGGGAATGTTTGGCCTGCAAGTGGATTGGTGGGGCATTGCCAATGTAATCTCAGGTGGGGACTCAAAATTCAATTAATCTGGGAGCTTTTTAGGGGTGAATTAATGTTTGACCAACTATAACTCTCAAATGATTTACACACACACACACACACACACACACAAGTGATCCCTGGCAAAATAAAAAGGTTTCCCACCTTTGCTTTATAAGAAAGTATTATAAAAGAAGAGAACAACAGTTTGGTGTACTTAACCAATATGGTGGACAAACAGCTGAAATTATGTGTAAGGTTCTGTATCTATAGTTTGTCTCTATTGCAAAGAAGTAGGGAGAGATGTCTTCTTATGTCTTTTCTTTGACCCTAAACTTGGTCATTTTCATTCCAGAGCATTCAATTTTGGTTCTGTGTGGGAAAGGATAGGGAGAAAACCTACATTTATATGAAAATGCTCACGTGCCTACTGTAGTGTCACACACCTACTCAGGTGATCTAGGTTGGAGTTCTAGGTTTATATAACCTTGAGGGATGAGGCTGTCTTTTTCTACTGCTATCAACCTAAGCCCCATATTAGTATGCTCTTTCCCACCAACAACTCCACTTCTAGCCAAAAGTGACTAGGATCCCAATTCCATTTAATCTATTAAGTTCAGGTAACTTTTACAGAGGGATATTTACTTAAAATATATGGCAAGAACCAAAGCACACACATTTCCCTCCCCTTCACAACTGGAGAGGCACGGTTTCTTCTTGCCATTGAAGTTTCTGGAAGAATGAGTTCAGATTTGGCCAAGTTTGCACAAAGTGTTGATTTCACCATCAGGTAATAATGCCACATTATGATGAGCAATTCCTTGTCTCCACTATTACTAGATTTGGGTTCCAAGAGCTGTTCTTTTTTCCTATGAAAACCAATGCTGAAATGCAGAACCTCACCTGGCCTCCACATTTGAACCTCCATTTGCAATCTTACCTAAAAAGAAGGAATACTGATGCAAAGAATTGAGAGCGAATCCATGGACCATATGTCTACCTCTCCTCTGATAGCACTGATTCTCTTCTCTCACTGGAATTCCACCAGTCAGGGAGATGTCAAATCAAAAGAAGGAAGAGACTGGTGATTTTTTATTATCTCTTGTTCCAAATATATCACCAATGAAAGAAGCCCCTCCCCATCACTTGGTTAGCAGACAGAACCCAGTAATTGGATATTTACATATATGCAAAGGCCTTCAGCTGATTGCTTAACCCAGTCTCATAAACACTGGGTTTATTGGTTAGTCACCATTGTACTCATTTTATTTTGTATTTGTTAAATTCACATTAAGAAAAAAAAAAAAGATGGGGCAGCTAGGTGGTTCATTGGATAGAGCACCGGCCTTGGAGTCAGGAGGACCTGAGTTCAAATATGGCCTCAGACACTTACTAATTACCTGGCTGTGTGACCTTAGGCAAGCCACTTAACCCCATTGCCTTGCAAAAACCTAAAAAAAAGAAAGACTACTATAAAATTGCATTTGATTTTAATAATAATCCATAACATTCTTGTAGTACAGTTTTAGCTTTCATCTGTTTTGCTGTAAGTTCTTTGCTACTATAGAAAGTATTGCTATAAATAATCTATCTCTATCTCCAACCATATCCAAATCCATATCTATATCTATATTTTTATTTACATATTTGGTTATGCTTCTTGGTGTCTAAAATTCTATCTCTATCTACATATAATCATATCTATAATACCTATACCAATATATCAACATCTGGATCCATGTTTCCATCTCCATTTATATCTATGCATCTATCCATCTATCTATCCATCTAATTATCAATACATCTAGATTCTATTTTAAGAGTATGAAAGTTGCCACCATTTGCTCATATTTCTGCTGCCAAAATATAAAGAAGCTATATAAGATAGAGGATCATTTAATGTATGTTTTCTATGTTTGTTATATAGGTTGCCATTGTGGTGATGGGTCCCTCCATACTGAACTCAAATTCTCTTTAGAAAACCGATAGTTTCTCACCAGGAATGTACTTGAAGACTTAAAAAAAAATTGTTCAGTACTAGAAATGAAGGAACAGAAATGTAGTCACATGCTACTGGAACCTAACTCTCCTGGGATTATTGATAAGTTATATGCCATTGATGGTATACACCAAAAAGCTACAAGTGTGAACTAGTTTTACCATGATTTAATTTTTGATGTGTCTCTCATAGTTTCAAAAGGGCAAAGGAATACATAGAGTAAATTCTGAGGGAAAAAAGTAGCCTTCTCCTAACTATAGAATAGGTCTAAGCAGGTCCAGTTATCAGTGCTCAAGAGGGCAAAGGGAGCTGGAGGCTTTTTTAAATGTACTGGTAGATACCAGGAAACTTTTGAATATACCATCCATGACTATGTTCAATAAAATTGCATACAAGGATTGTTAAGAGATTTTTTTAGTGTCAAAGTGAGGGATGAGGGAGCTAGATGGCTTCATGGATAGAGCTCTGGGCAAATCACTTAACTTCTGTTAGCTTATCCACTGGTGAAGGAAATGGCAAACCACTTTAGTATCCCTGCCAAGAAGACCCATTTGGGTTCATAAAGAGTCCAACAGGGCAGAAAAGACAGCAAAGGATGCTGCTAACAACTTGGAGCTTAAGTAAGTTAAATAGTCCCCTTGTAATCCCATTTCCAATATCAATTTACTTATCTTTTTTTTCCATAAATCTTATAATATGAATGTCTGTCCAAAGAGTCTAATTCTCATGAATTTTAAACAGGCCAAAGGAATCCTTGAAAGGGAGGGACACACCTTGCATAAGCCTAAGGAATTAGTCCACAAGACTTCCATCTCTTTATGGAGAGACAATGTGGTTAAGGGGATAAAATGTTGGGCTTGGTTTCAAAATCCTACCACACCAGTCATTGGCCATGTGACTTGGGGCACTCAGGAATGCTAAGAGCTGTCTTATTCAA
This sequence comes from Macrotis lagotis, assembly GCF_037893015.1. Lineage (NCBI taxonomy): Eukaryota > Metazoa > Chordata > Mammalia > Peramelemorphia > Peramelidae > Macrotis > Macrotis lagotis. The sequence goes on from NC_133666.1 coordinate 676,524,136, forward strand.
TGTCCAGTTCCTCATCTCTAAAATGGGAATCATAACAGTAAATTTCATGCATGAATGAATAAATGGATAAAAAAGGCAAAACATTTATTAAGTGTTTCCTATATCCCAAGCATTATCTATAAACCTCACTGGGTTATTGTGGGTGTAAAATGAGATTATGTATGAAAAGTGATTTGCAAAATTAAAGCACTAAATAAATATCAGGTATTATTATTAACTAAGAAGCAGCATGGGACAGGGAGTGGAGAGTTGTCCTGCGAGTCTAGGAAGACCTGGATTCTAGTGAGTCTCTGTGACACACTGACTGGACCACCCTGGTGTCTCTTAAATGATCCGCACAACTTTCTGAGACTATAATTAACTAACCAAGTTGGCACCTTTATTGGTAGAGGGAGCTTCTTCCTCACGCCCACTTTCCCAACCTGGGAGTTTCTGATGGCAATGAAATCACTGACCTGGTCCAAAAATAAAAGTGATTACTCACAGTACAATTAACATTTTGATTCTATGCCCATCCCTTCTTGACCCTTCCCCACTTTCAACAGAATTTAAAAAATCATTCTTCTGAAGCAGCCCCAGACTTTCTTTTCATTTCTTTCTGCAGGCTCATAGTTACTACCCTCCCACCCCCACCCCCCATGAAATGATCTATTCCTGCCAGTCCAGAGTCATGTAAATTTGCAGAACAGAGAGGTTCTGCAGTTTAAGTAAGGTCACACAGTGAGTCAGGGGCAAGGAAGGACAAAAATAGACACAGGTCCCTTGGCAAACCATGTGCAATCCTCTCAACCTCATTCGCTCTTTAGGCAGGCATCTCAATGACACACCCTCTTACATTTCAACAGCAAGTCACAGCAGGTCAGGAATCACAGGACGTGAATTAATTCTGAGTGCTGTTCAGCCTTAACACAAATGGGCATCAATGATCAGCCGTCCCCAAGACCCAGATGCCCCATCAGCTAGCTGCTGAGTTGGCATTTGTGGCACCCAGTGAGCAGCTTTCTGACCTTCTCCAGAAAGTCCAGTGCCCCTCACTTTGTCAGTAGATTAGCTCCTTTTAGCCAACAGTCTCAGCCAGGACAGATGGAGATCACCCATGCAGTGTTTCCTAAGACAAGCCAGATTTAGCATCAGATAATCATGCACTGTGATATGGTCCAGGGGAACCCTATTCTGGGATGGACTGAACTAAACCTCTGAAGCCTTTTCCAACTGAGGGATTCTGGGATTCTCAGCTGGAAGAGCCCATTGATCCCAGAGTGGACGATGAGGAAATGGAGACTTGGGGAAAAGAAGTGGCTTGCCAGAAGCTGAGACCCAAGACTCCCTACTCCCTCACTGAAGCTCACCTTTGGACTAGAGTGGCAGACCTGGGTTTGAATCCCACACAGAATATTTCCTAACCATGTGATTTCACTTCTCTAATTCTCAGTCTCCTTATCAATCATGAATAAATCAACAACCATCTATTAAGCAACTACTGTATGTTGGATTCTGAGGATATAAATCCAAATAAGACAGATAAACAAAAATAAGAACAGCCTCGAAGAGTTTATATTCTATGAGGGGACATCACATGCAGATAAATAATTACATATGAAATAAACAGTTGGTCATGTTTGGAGGGTGAAAGGAATACCAGCAGCTCGGGGAAGGGAAATTTGGAAAGGTCTGAGGGAGGACCTGGTCTTGAACTGAGCTCTGAAGGAGATTAAGGATTCTTTAAAATTGGATAATATGTTCTCTCTGTCTCTTATGGAGTGGGATTATGGTATTATACTCTATGGTATTATACTCTTATAAACCTCAGAACTGCTACAACGCACTAATTATGGTTATCTCACAATTGTGTGCTATCATTTTTATTAGTTCCATTGTGTCCTTTTGCTCATGACAGAGAAATGGCTTTACTTTGGCCATTATGGGGGGTATTGGGACAATAGGTGTGGCTGGACTGTCACTACCTCTTTTACCAGGCCTTTCCTTATCTCTGTACCCTCCCAATACTCCCATCTCCATTGAAGAGGAAATAATGTACCTAAATACTTAAAAATATATTGTCTTATTTTTTCCTAACTTTTCTGTGTTTGTGTGCATCTCACCAGGAGAATCTAAACTCCTGGAGGGTAGGAATAGTTTTCACTTTTCTTTTATCATCTTTTAACATGTAGAGTCAGTATGTTATAGTGAATAGAGACTCAAAGCCAGGAAAACTTGGGTTCAATTAAATCCTGACTATGATACTGGCTGTGTAAACTTGAGCAAGTTACTGAAGCTCTCAATTACTCCAGGCAACTTTCTGAGACTGTAAGATGCAGAGTAATAAATAATAATGTTTGTCCTCCATTTCCAAAGAAGACCGCAACATCAGGGAGGTGATACCATGACAAGCACATGAATTGGATTTGAATTGGGGTGGGGGGAGAGCTGTACTCAGTCACCAGCCTCACTTTCTCCTCCAGAGACATCTGGATCTAGGGGGTCAGATGTGAATCAGAACAATTAGAGATGGCAATCAGGGTTCTGTGACTTGTCCAAGGTCACTAGTAAGAGTCTGAGATTGGATTTGAACTCCCATCCTCCTGACTCCAAGACCAATTTTCTATCCACTGCCCATCAGATACAGAGTAGGTATTTACTTAGATTAACCAAAAATTACTTCACCAGGAAGTTCCCTGTCTCAATGAAATCACATATTCATCTGATCCTATTCTAACCTCTTCCCAAAGCCTAGCATAGTTTCTGAAACACATTATCAATGTAAAAGATACCCATTTAACTGTCTTTCTTTGATTCACATCCAGAGGCTTTAAACAACTTTTTTATGATTTTTATGATACTACTCTGTAAAAAGTAGCTTAGTGGAAAGCTTGGTGAATGACTTAATAGATAGAGGACTGACCTGGGAGTTAGGAAGAACTGGATTCATGTCCATCCTCTGATACATTTGGACTGTGTGACCTTGGATGAATCATTTAACCTCTTGGTTGCTTAGTGTGTCTGACTCTTCCAGACTCCATGGACCATAACATACCACTACTATCCACAGATACATGGGCTTTTCTTGACGAAGATACCGGAGTCGATTGACATTTCCTTGTCCAGGGGAAGTAAAGCAATGGGGAAAGAATGTCCTGGATTATTCTCCAAGACTATGTAGTTTCAGAGAAGGTGAAGATCTGAATTGATGGAGGGAATTTCCTCAACTGAGAGTTCCCATTTCAGTGACCTCATCTCCTCTGTAAAGGTCAGGTACTGAACTTTCCGACGGACTGTCTTGGCCAAGCCACCATCTTTACTTAAGGAAAGGAAAAAAAATAGAAAACAAGGTCAGAAAATACCTATAAGTGGCCTGGGGAAGGAAGGAAAGAACCAAAGATAGAGATTGCTAAAGGAAGCTGGCTTGTAGCAAAGGAACCAGACCCAAGTGACTTTCGACTGTCTGCTTTCAGTTTGTCTGAAAAGTCTTCCAAGGAAAAGGTGAATGACTGCTTTAGGGAGCCAGCTCCAGTTTCTTTCTGCATTTTTAAAACTTCCATGCCAGTAGAAGAAAAGTGTTTACCACAACCTAGTGAACTGATGAGCTCAAATCCTTTGCTCACTTCCAAAGGTTGCATTCCCTTCCCTAGCTCCAAATTCCTTCTAGCCAGATGACTCATTTCTTCCACAACATAGACTGAATGGCGAATCACACATGGGGATGTGACTCACACAGATGAACACCATAGCAAGAGGGCAGGTGACCTGAATGAATGGAGCAAGAGGTCCTTGGCTTCTTTTACCATCACTCACCTGTCAACTTCCTTTTCATTCCCACCTTCCCCTCCATCGCCGCCCCCCCCCCACCCCCCAGGGATAATTCACTCTATGTGGCCCTCAGAGTCTATTCCTTGCTGGATGTCTTGTCTTTGACCCAGCTGTCACCCTTCTAATATCTGGAACAGTTTCCTCCAGACTGGATCTCCAAAGACCATGTCCTATCCTTCCACCATCATCACTACCACTGCCCTTTCCTGGGATGAATTAATTTGCTTGGTTTTATGACTCCACCATGTCCTTATAGGAGTGGTCCTGATTGGAGAATGAGTGAGCATAAATTTAATTAACCTATTATATTTAGCCAGCTCCAACCTGGATTATGTTTCACATTCACCTATGCTGAGTATCTTGATATCAATCTTGCCCTTGAAAATGTAGAAATATCATTGCCTTTCTCCTTTTCTAGATCCTCCCTTGTGAACAAGATTCAAGTGTATACTGGACAGCCCCAGTTCCCTTTTCTGTTCTCCTCTATGTATTGCTGCTCTCTCTTAAAACATAAGTTTCCTGAGAGCAGGGGAGAACTTGATTTTTTTTTAATTTATATCTAAAGTTTTGAATGCTTAGTCAGCACTTAAATAAATTCTTTTTTTCATTCATTTCATTCATTCTTCTATTATTCACTCACTCTCCATGTGATTTCCTTAGGTTTAGGTTTTTGGGTTTTTTTGGTTATCTCAAGGTAGTGGGGGTTAAGTGACTTGCCCAAGGTCACACAGCTAGGTAATTATTAAGTGTCTGAGGCTGGATTTGAACTCAGGTCCTCCTGACTCCAGAGCTGGAGCTCCATCCACTGGTCCACTTAGCTTGCCCCTCCTGTGACTTCCTTAGAACAAAATTCCCTTCCCTGGCCTCACTGTCCTTTGTGTGTCATACCCCTTCATTAGGACAGAAGCTCCTCTATCAAAACAAAGACATACCGGCTGCGGTATTTACTGTTTAGAAGGTTGTCTGGGATATATAGCCTGTATTTATCAGGAATGAGATTTAAACCCAAATAGCCTGACTTTAAGAATGGCTTTCTACCCAGTAGTTAACATTACCTCTCAAAGAAAATTAAATGAAAGAATACCTATAATGTAGTTTATTTTGGGGGGAAGAGATTTTTTTTTTAGGTTTTTAAAAGGCAAATGGGGGTTAAGTAGCTTGCCCAAGGTCACACAGCTAGGTAATTATTAAGTGTCTGAGACTGGATTTGAACCCAGGTACTCCTGACTCCAAGGCTTTATCCACTACACCACCTAGCTGCCCCAGGGAAGAGATTTTTAAAATACACCTTAGGGAGGTTTTAAAGGCAGCTAGTTATCTTCCTTAGCCTCAAATCTGTCTTCAGAAACTTACTAGGAGTGTGACCTTGGGGAAGTCACTTCTGTTTGCTTCACTTTCCTCATTTGTAAAATGAGTTGTAGTAGGAAATGATGAATCACTTCAGTATCTTGACCAAGAAAAGCCCAAGTGGGGTTATGAAGAGTCAGACACCACTGAAATGACATTAGCTCTTGGTAGATATTAGCTCTTGGTTGATCAAAATAGATTTCCTCAAAGAAGGAACACCTGAGTCTTGAGAAAGTCATGGATTCCAGAAGATGGAAATGAGGTACACTCCTGGCAGGAGGAATGGCCTGTACAAAAACATAAGAAATGGAATGTCATATTAAAAGTTCAGCAAGGAATGAGGCACATGAAGGAAAACAAAAAGCAAGTCTAGAATGATAGACTGAAGCTGATCCCTGAATGAATCCAAAAAGAGGACTTTGTGTGATGTCCTAGGGCAAGAGGGAGTTACTGGAAGTCCTTGAGCTGAAGAGATGCTCAATCAGATTTGGGTTCTAGGAACATTGAGTGGATACCCTGAGAAGAATGGATTGGAGAGGGAAGACACTGAAGTCAGAGAGACCTTGGACCTTTGTGAGGTAGGGACTACCGCTAGTCCTTCAATAGAAGGGGATCACACCAACCCACCAAGTGACTGGTGGTGTCAGTTGAATAATTATGTTTATTACAGTGAGGGGTATACTGTGCAAAGTATCCTAACTTGTCTTTAGCAGAATTGTTCCTTCCCAGGGCCTGATTGATAGGAAACAGGACTATTGGAGATGATCTGGCTGTGGGAGTCTCTTGGCTTTAAATTAGATTCCTCCCATATAATTGAGGCACCATAGTACTTCAACAACACAGGACAACCACTAGACTGTGCAACAATCAGGCACATTCTAATCTGTCTCTTGATGAGATAATCATCAATACAGTCTTTCTTCTCAAACCTTCCATCTTTGAATTATGAGCTACTCATACACAGGGCAGCTAGGTGGTACAGTAGATAGACCTTGGAGTCAGAAAGACAGGAGTTTGAATCTGGCCTCAGACACTTGACTCTTACTAGCTGTATGACCTTAGGCAAGTCACTTAATCCTGATTGCCTCACATCCAAAGCCATCTCCAGTTATCCTGATTCATATCTGGCCACTGGGCCCAGATAGCTCTGAAGGAGAAAATGAGGCTGGAGACTTAGCACAGCATCTCCCTCACTCAAAGTCAATTCATGTGCTTGTCATGGCATGAGGTTCTGGTCTTCTCCGAAAATGAAGGACAAACAGTATTCATACACAGTATCATGCCATTGGCAATAGCTTTTGTACTAGAACAACATCAGCTTACTTTTCCTAGGGTTGTACAGGGTGACCCTGCCCTTCACAAAAGACAAAAGAGAACTCTCTCTAGGGTTCCCAGCAGCATCCATCTCCACCACTCCAGATTCAGAGATCTTTCAATTGGCTGAGGGCAACGGAGGTCATTGCCCATCCTTTTGGCAGAACCGACTGACTCATGTTCACCTGCTGTTCACATCAAACCTTCTACTTTAACCTTCAAAGTGTTTGTTTGAATAGGAAGGGTTAATGTTTGTTCTTATGTTCTCTTTTATTGAAATTTTATTTTATTTTTCCAATTACATGCATGCAATGGTAGTTTTCCAACATTCACACACTGCAAATTTATGAGTTCCACATCTTTCCACCATCCTCTCTTCCCTCCCTCCTCCCCATGGCAACAAACAATCTAGTAAAAATTGTACATGTACATTCCTGTTTAAGATATTTACCTATTAGTAGTTTCATAACACATATTAGTTGTGAAAGAGGAATTAGAACCAAAGGGAAAGAAAAAAACCATGAGAGAGAAAGTAAATATAGCATATATTCAGTATATAAATATAGTAGATTTTGCTTTGCATTCTAACTCAGGAGTCTTTTTTTTCTCCAGATGTGAATGACATTGTCCATAGCAGGCTTCTCAGGGTTTTTTTTCCCTTTGTTCTCTGAACTGCTCAGAGGAACTGCATCCATTAAGGTTGATCAACTTACAAGGTTGTTGTTAATGTGTACAATGTTCTTTTGGTTCTGCTCCCTTCATTTGGCATCAGTTCAGGCAAGTCTTTCTTTGCTTCTCTAAAGTCCAATCATTCATGATTTCTTATAGAACAATAGAATTCCATAACATTCATATACCATAACTTGTTGAGTCATTCCCCAATTGAAAGGAATTCCCTCAATTTCCAATTCTTTGACACTCCAAAAGAGCTGCTATAAATATTTTTTTTAGGCTTTTGCAAGGCAAATGGAGCTAAGTGACTTGCCCAAGGCCACACAACTAGGTAATTATTAAGTGTCTGAGGCCACATTTGAACTCAGGTCCTCCCAACTCCAGGGCTGGTACTCTATTCACTGCACTGCCTAGCCTCCCCTTGCTATAAATATTTTTGAACATGTGAGACTTTCCCCATTATTTATAATACAGACCTAGTATTAATATTACTGGAGCAAAGGGCTTGATCAATTTTATTGCTTTTTGTCCTTTGTTCTCAAAGAAGAACATGACATAAGGGAGGTGATGTCATGATATGCAAGTGAGTTGGATTTGAATGAGGAAGGACTGTGCAGTCACCAGCATCACTTTCTCCTTAAAACCATTTGGATCTAGTGGCCAGATGTGGATTAGAATTACTTGAGATGACCCTCTTAGGATTACAGGTGGACCTCAAGGGAGAGTCAAGGAAAATTTATTGGAGAAGTGGCATTTGAGTTGGATTTTAAGGATGGGCATTAATTCCCTAGGAAAAGAGAATGGGGGGTGTTATATTCCTGTAACAAAGAACTGTGTGCGAAATAGCATAGAAGTGGGAGGGGACTGTCAATCAAATAGTATTTATGAAGCAACTATTATATACCAGGCATTTTGGTAAACTCTAGGGATCCAACAAAAAGTAAAAATAGCACCTGCTCTCAAGGAGCTTACGATCTAAGGTGAGAGGTCATATGGCCACAGCTAGGTACAGCTAAGATAGGAGAGAAGAAACTGAAGGTAACCAGCAGAAGATACAAAGAGAGGCAAAACTAGTCCCTATCCAGAAGAAACTTACAATCTAATGGGAGCAGAGCCATTTGACCAAAATATAGGGAGAAAGGTAGCTTGAGAAAACACTGGAAAAGATGGGTGGCACCAGATTAGAAATGGCTTCAAATGGTAGACAAAGGAATTTAGATGGAATTCCACAGAAAAGAGTCAGTAAAGGTTTTGGAGCAGACCAGTAACTATTCTATACAAGCCAGCACACCACACACACACACACACACGATTTTGGAATAATTATGAGAATGTTTTAGAAGAGGAAGATAAAGAAAGTAGGAAGACCTATAACGAGTCTGCTTCAATAGTCTAAGTGAATGATATGCAGGACCCATTCTAGAGGGGAAAAGAGCATATTCATGGCTCCATAAAATGGGGATCATGATGGCAGCTTCTTCTCAGTCTGGTTGAAAGGATCAAATGAAAGATTTATAAAAAGTGTCACATTGTAGATCCTATGTAAGTCCACATTCCCTTCTCTCCCTCTTTCTCCGCAAAGAGCGTCTCATAGCAAAGAGTTAAGTGAGATTAGTGGGTCTTTATTACACTGATAGTAAGCCAAAAGTATGATCCAAAGACAAAAGGGAAATAATTCCTGCCTTCAAAGAACATTCGCATTCATTCATTCATTTGTTCATTCATTCATTCAGTAAGCATTTATTAGGCACCAAATATGAACCTGATTCTACATTAGGCACTGGTTTTATGAACACAAAAGGGAATCAGTTGCTGCCTTCAAGAAACAAATATTTTTTGGGAGAATAACTTGTACTAAAGATAATGAAAGGATAACATAACAGTGTAGCAAACAATGCAACAAATGTAATAAGGATAATGTAAAAGTGCTTCATAAGTATCTTATTAATAGACATGTTACTACAAAATATAGGATGTCCCCAAATCTTACTGTGAAATTAAGTCATTAATGGTCTAAGTTATTATTTGAGTCATTAGCTAAACCATTAATGACTTAAAAATACAGTGAGACTTTGAATACACCCTGTATATGTACCAGATAAATCCAAGGTTATTAAGTGATGGGGCAGTAACATTTGGGGGAAGGAGAAACCAGGAAGGGCTTCATATAGAAGGTGGCAGTAGGGCTGAATTTGGAAGGAAAATAGGATTCTAAGTGAAGTGAGCAGTAAATGTGTGCAGTCAAGGGGTGAGAAGTTAGAGTAGGAGACTAATGTGAAGACAGAGGTAGCACCGTGTCAAAATAATCCCTGCCCTCAAGGAGATTATACAAATAAACACAAATAAATAAATAAAAATAGACAAGATGAGAGGAAAAGGAGCCCATTCTAGTCATGGGGCAAGAGACAACCTGCACAGTGTAAAGAGATCCAGGAGGGGGTGAAAGTTCATATGTAATGAATAGCAATATGACCAGTTTGTTTGGACCATGTATGTATGACGTTAGAAAAACAAACTTCCCATGGTAGGAAAATGACTATCTCAAGATCACACAACCCATCAGTGTCACTCACAGTGGATCCAAGGAAAGATCTCCTGATCCAAAGTCCAATGACTTTCCATAGGACCAGGATGTCTTCAAATACCCCCTTTGCCCAAATTATTACTTGCAAGGGAATATTTTTAATTAGGAACTTTCTTCTCATTAGGTTCATAAAGTCAAATGACAAGTAATGGCCTCAGAAGTCAAGAGATTTTAATTTTCAAATAACATTAATGAGAGCTGATGATAGGCTAAGTACCCCTCACTTTACTCCCAGGGGCATTCTCCAGTTATGGCAAGGAGAGAGAAGTCATTGGGGAAGGCCAAGAGGTAGGGCAAACTAGACCTCTCAAGAGGGAATAAACCCATAGATAGATTTCAGGGAGAAGAAGAAGAAGACCTTGTTTTTCTCAGTGCCAGTTCTGTGAAGAGCCAGAAGGTTCTTCTTGGCAGGACAGAGGCATGGAAGGAAACAGTTCCGATTCCAGCCCTATGGCAACAGCCCCATAATGCTCAGAATGTCAGCTTGGGAGAATGTCAAGGAAGTCATTGGGGTGCATTGTCACAAAGAAATACAGACAGAGAAGGAAAGAGAAAGTAATAGGGAACAAAGATGCAGAAATTTTGAAGCCAACTAGCAAGTGCAAGAGTTAGAAGTGATGATGGAGAACAATCCAGGCATGGTGGAGAGCCAATCAAAATGCACAAAGATAGGAGCTCCATGTAAGAAGGTCATTCTGGCTAGATTGTAGAATAGCTATAAAATATAGTATGGATATATATATATATATATATAATATAGACATATGATATAATGTAGATATATAATATATATATAATATAGCCACATAATATAATATGGATATATATATATATATGAGTGCAAGCCCTTTTTCTGCTTTTATATTTTACCTGATTAACCTTGCTAGTCAGCTACTAGCCTCTTTTGCTTATTTATATTGAAGGAAACACAATCCCAAAGTCACAATTTCAAATGTCCATACCTGAATTCTCAACATATAGACAATAGACAAAAGGAACTTAAAGGTCTCCATGAAAGAACATTGATTTCACCTCATTGGTCAGTTCCATCGATGTCACTGAGATATGGTAGAATGAAACCACATGAGTGGACCATGAGTCTGGATGGGCTTGCCTAAAGCAGAATGGGTAAAAGGGTTGAGACAGTATCATTTATTTGAAGGTAGTCCATAATTGTCAGAAGCAGGATTTGCAACTAGGATTAACTGATGCTAAGTAAAGTATTTTATTAATCAGTTTGCATTTATTACATACCTCTAATGGCCCATATACCATAATTAATCAAGAGTTGAAATGGAGAGCTCCAGAGAAAACGGTATCAGTAGAAAAGGATGAGATAGCCTGACCTGAGCTAGGAGGAAGCACTCCAGAATGGGACTGAGGGGCACTAACTCTACATTTTTAAACACTTTTTTGTCTTGTTTCCACTTTACTCTTAGTGATCTAATGACAACAGTGGTCTAGCCATTGAGATTTTCCTGATAATAGTCTAGTTGGGAATGCTTAATAAATACTTGTTAATTTATTAATTAATAACAGTAGCCTTTATTCCCCTCAATGCTCATCCCTTCCCTCTGTTGCTAATTTTCAAATTATCCTGAATATATTTTATTTGTACATGGTTGTTTGCACGTGGTCTCCCAGTTAGATTATGTACTGCTTGAGGACAGGAACTGTCTTTTGCCTTTCTTTTTACCCACAGTGCTTAGCATGATCTCTAGCATATAGGAGGTGCTTAATAAAGGCTTAGTCATTTGACTCTCATATAAACAGCACTCATTAGTTCAGTTTAATTCAGAGGGTATTTTAAGCATTTGTTGTGGCTCTGGAGGAGAAAGTGAAGTTGGTGACTTAGTACAATACCCCTTCACTCAAATCTAATTCACTTGTTTGTCATAGTATCACCTCCTTGATAACATGAACTTTTTCAAGAATGAAAGATAAGGGGCAGCTAGGTGGCACAGTGGATAGAGCACCAGCTCTGGAGTCAAAGGGACCTGAGTTCAAATTCGGTCTCAGATACTTAATTACCTAGCTGTGTGTGGCTTTGGGCAAGCCACTTAACCCCATTGCCTTGCAAAAACCTAAAAAAAAAAGAATGTAAGACAAACTTCATCATCATCATCATCATCATCACCACATTCCTATATAAAGCACCTATATAAAGTTGGTGCCTGCAATATTTAATACTTTTGAATAAATGCTGAAGTTCTGCTTTCCCTGTTCCTCCTAAATAGATATTTAAATTTGAAAAACAATTGGAGATTCAAAACAAAATAAAAACCCAAACAGAACAACAACCAGACAAAAAAATCCCAAGTCAGTTTCTGCCTTCAAGGAATGTATATTCTTTTTTTTTTTTTAGGTTTTTTTGCAAGGCAAATGGGGTTAAGTGACTTGCCCAAGGCCACACAGCTAGGTCATTATTAAGTGTCTGAGACCGGATTTGAACCCAGGCACTCCTGACTCCAGGGCTGGTGCTTTATCCACTGTGACACCTAGCCACCCCTAGGAATGTATATTCTATCATGTAGATTGATACAACTTGCATATTGGAAAGAAATATGATGCTATAGGAAGCATAGCACAAAAGAGAGAACAACTGGGGTTTCAGTGAGATAAGATTTGTGAAGCACAGTACAAACCTGGAAGTACCATGTGAATGCTAGGCATCCTCATCATTATCATTCCTCCTCCTCTTCCTCCTCCTCCTCCTCCTCCTCCTACTACTACTACTCCTACTACCACCACTACTACTACTACTACTAGTACCACTGCTATCATTGTTGCTGCTGCTGCTGCAGCTGCTGCTACTACTATTACAATCACTACTGCTGCTATTACTACTGCTGCTGCTGCTGCTGCTGCTATTACTACCTCTGTTATTACCAGTACCTTTACTACTACTACTACTGCTGCTGCTGCTGCTGCTGCTGCTATTATTACTGCTATTGCTGCTGCTGCTCCTGAAACTACTGCACCCAAACTATGCTTTGAAGGAACATAAGATTTCTAAGAATATCTCCAGTGTACTTACAGACATTTAGTAAAGTAGATCCCCTAACTATTGAGGGACCCAGTAGATAAAGGTCTATACTTGAGAGCAGGAAGACCTAAAAACTTCAAATCTTAGCCATGTGACCCCGAGCATCATTTCACTTCTCCGAATCTCTGTTTCCTCATCTCTAAAACCACAAAAGGTTGGATTTCATGATCTCGAAGGTCCCTTCTAACTCTAAACCTATAATATTGCCCCTGTCCTTAGGAGAATGCCTTCTTCTGGGGAGAGAGGATAACATCTGCATTATCCATGAATCTCACATGAGCAAGGTAGAATGAGTTTTATTATACCATTTTTAGAGTAGAAGAATCTGAGGTTCAGCAAAAGAAGGTGACTTGTCAAAATTCATAGATAGCTATTGGTCTACAAACATTTATTGCCACCTACTGTGTGCTAGATATTATGTCAAGTTTTTGTCAAGGCAATAATATGTTCCTTCTCCTCAAGGAGGTCATTCTTCTAGGGAATACAACAAGAGAATTCTGGTTCCTATGCACATTGTACTTGGGACTAGGGACGAGGTTTTCCTGCTTCTCAATATCAGACTATTTCCACTGTGTCACAATGTTTCTCTGCTGACTCCCATGGGGCTGACTCTTAAAGCTGGAAAGCTCAGTGAGGTGAGGGTAGTGACTAAAGCAGGCTGGGCCTGGCCCAGAAAAACACTGGAGGGGAACCAAAGAGAGAGAGACTTCCCAAAATGAGCGCATTTATTATTTAAACATTGATCGTGCTGTTTAAATCTCACAGCTGGAAAAGGTCTCCCATTTGTAAAAGCAGTTTTTAATGGAAGATCAAAGCTTGTCGACATCCCATGTGATGCTGGCCTCTCCAAGTGGTCGTGGAGGGCTGATAAGGCCAGCACGCCAGATGAGGGAGGGAGAGAACAGGCTCCAGGCTCCTGTCTGCACTGGGACAAATGTGGGACTCAGCTCCCAGAATGCCCCAATCACAGACTAGAGAGGGACCCCAAGGACTATGGATGTAGTCCAGAAACTCTTAACCCTTTTTTAGTGTCCCAAATCTTTCTGGAAGTCTAGTGAAGTCTGGTTCCTTTCTTAGAATACTGTCTTTAAAGGTACAATATTTTAAAGTATATTTATATAACTATAATAGAGAAAGATAAATATAATATATTTTATATGTACTTTGTATATCTAAAATATATACAAAGGAAGCTAATTATATTGATATAAAGGTGGCATTTCCCCCCATGCTTTCATGGCTCCACTGAAATTCATAGATTACTGGCTCATCCATTGATCTCATGGATCTCATTTGACCTGGACTCCCTCTACAATGTCCTGGATCTATGTGGGAACCCACAACATCCTGAAGTAGTCCAGTACCCTTTGGCTCAGTTCCAGCTGTTAGGAAATTTTTTCCTAATGAAAAGTTCAAACTTGCTTCTGTACCAGGTAGAAATTGCCCCCATACTTTTGTTTCTTGCCCTCTGAGGTCAAGGAATCATTCCACATTTATTAAAAATCCCTATTGTCTGATGGCAGACAATAGATACTAAAGACTAGATCCAAGAAAAAGAGTTTATCTCTGATTTCAAGTAATTATCTCCCACCAAAGTGGAGAAAATGTATGTTTGTGTGTGTGTGTGTGTGTGTGTGTGTGTGTGTGTGTGTGTGTGTGTGTCAAAGTCTTTGTCTGTGTCTGGGTATATTATACACCAAAACTTTGAGTTAAATACATCATTTGTAAAATATCACCTTCCAGGGTTGCTATGAATGCGAAAAAGGAGAATATTAGTAAAGTGCTTTGGAGAACTTAAAGCATTATGCAAATACTATTATTATTGTTATCGATGTTACTATTATTATTATTATTGTTAAAAAAAAGTTCAGGGGTGGCTAGGTGGCATAGTGGATAGAGCACTGGCCCTGAGTTCAAATCTGGCCTCAGACATTTATTACCTAGCTGTGTGACCTTGGGCAAGTCACTTAACCCCATTGCCTTGCAAAAACCAAAAAACCAAAAACCAAAACAAAAAAACCATTCAAATATCCAGTTCTTTAAATTTCAAGTACTAATGATTTGGAGTTCTGGACAGGAGAACCTCTCCTTAAAAGGTTTCCAGCCCACCATGACTAGAGAACAAAGGTAGATGATATCCTACCACTGTCACTCTCTGCTTGACCCTGGGCAAACTTTTTTTTTTCTCCCTGGACCTCAGTTTGCTATTCTGTGAAATGAGGGATTTTGGATGGTCAGCCTCAGAGGTCTCTTCAGATCTAGGGCTCCCAAATCTATGAAACCATGAATTATTCTAAGGTGTTATGTTCTGATTGTCACATCTAATACACTCATGGGAATCAAAGCTATTAATGTCAACAGGAGAGCCTTGCATTATGAAAATGTCTCTAAGAACCTGCTAGAGAGATGTTGCCACTGTTCCATAGAATGGGAAACCAAAGTCCAATTGAAGCCCTATTTTTCTGTGCCTCATATTGCTATCTATAAACAAAAGGGGCGACTATCATGTAATAATGCAGACTTTCCCATTTAGTTAATAGAAATTAAATTCATTCATTGTTTTATAACCATGTTTGGGATGGGGGGGGAGTATGTTGAAGTAGAATGTTGCATATAGAGGTAGGAAGCCTAAGATTCAAACCCATTTCTGACAAAAGTAATGACTACAGGTAAAACACTGAGCCTCAGTTTCTTCCTCAATTAAAAGGGCATAATAATATCTCTAGTACCTACCTCATGAAGTTATCAAAAGATTCAGACAAGGGGTGGTTAGGTGGCACAGTGGACAGAGCACTGGCTCTGGAGTCAGGAGTACCTGAGTTCAAATCCGACCTCAGACACTTAATAAATACCTAGCTGTATGGCCTTGGGCAAGCCACTTAACCCCATTACCTTGCAAAAACTACAAAAAAAAAATAGAGAGAGAGAGAGAGAGAGAGAGAGAGAGAGAGAGAGAGAGAGAGAGATTCAAATAAGATGATCTATGAAAGTAGTAGATATAGGAAGTCCTGCACAATCTTGGCACAGGTCATATCAATATTATTAATAAGCATTAATCACAAGAAGCATATGGTTGAAAAATATGGAATAGTCACATGTCACAAAGAAAGGATAATAGGTAGACAACTTATGGGCTTCATTCATGTCATTTTGATGTCAGGAAAAAACTGAGGAAGATCCTTGCTAGATTGGATAGAGTTGGGTAGCTAGGTGACACAGTGGATAGAGAGCACTGGCCCTGGCATCAGGAGGACCTGAGATCAAATTAGGCCTCAGATACTTTATAATTACCTAGCTGGGTGATCTTGGGCAAGTTGCTTAAGTCCATTGTCTTGCAAAACCAAACCAAACCAAACCAAAACAAAAACATTGGCTGGACTGCCCAAATGAATTAATGGGGTAACATTATCTAGAAGGACACAGATTGGATTGAGTTGTAATCTGATCATCCAGGAAGGGTATGAAAGCATTAATGGGATGATGGAGACATTGGGTGCTTGAGTTGCAGTTGAGCCTGCATATTTACCTTCAAGGGCTATTATAAGGGTCAGTAAGATATTCAATAGTGCTGTGTAAGTTTTACAGCACCCCTAAACTTTACAACACCAGTAGCAATATCAATTGCAATATTATTTCTTTTATAAATTCAATCAATAAGCAAGTATTTAGTAAGCACCTATGATATGTCAAGCAACAGAAATACAAAGACAAAAAATAGTCTTTGCTCTCAAGGAGTTTATATTCTCTTATCAATTGATTTACAAGTTATTTGTTAAGCTTCTATTGTGTGCCTATCTCTGTGCTGGATACTGAGACAAAAGAGAAATAGTCCCTGCTCTCATTCATGATCAATTAATCAGCAAACATTTATTGAGCACCAACTATAGGCCAGGCAATGCTCTAGATCTTGGGCACACAAGTCAAAGAGGAAACATTACTTGTTTGCCATTGAGGACTGCCCAGCCTGGCTATCAAAGAGGGTGCTGGGCAGTGTTCTTTCCAAGGAGTAGGTCCACATTGACAATGAGGTTGACACTTGCATTGTTGGAGCTAGCTTAGTATTTGGGAAGCTCCAAAAGAAAGTATGGGAGAGAAAAGGTATTAGACTGACCACCAAACTGAAGGTCTACAGTGTTGACCTCATTGTGAAAACTGGACAGTCTATCAGCACACCTCAGGAAACTAATGACTTTCATTTAAATTGTATTAGGAAGATTCTGACAATCACCTGGCAGGAGAAGATCTCAGACACTGAGGTCCTTTTTTTTTGAGCTAAACTGGCTAGCATTCCAACAATAGTACAGAGAAAGCAACTATGGTGGACTGGACACATTGTTCGAATGCCAGATATACACTTGCCAAAAAAGACCTATTTTATGAAGAACTCCCACAGGGCAAGTGCTCACAAGGGGGTCAGAAGAAGCGATGCCAAGATACCCTGAAGGTCTCATTGACCAAATTTAGAATTGATTGTGCAGCATGGCAGGCGCTAACACAGGACTGCCCAGAATGGCGTGCCCTCATCAGTGAGGGTGCTGCACTCTATGAGGAAGGCAGAATTGAAACAGCTCAAAGGACATGTGACATCTTAAGTTTAGAGTACCACCCACATGAATTATTTGTGCCCAACCCATGGTAGAGTATTCTGAGCTCATATTGATCTGATCAACCCTAGTAGAACATACTATAATTTGTCCGAAATATAGTGATGTCATTTTGGTCTTCTTCAATAATGGATAAGAACCAACCAACCATGAACAAAACAGAAATACAGTAACACAAAGGAAACAGGAGATGCTCAAATCTTGAGCTGTCTTCATCTCAAATATTCAAGTGGATTCTTTATGCTTGACCTATGGTAGTCTTCTGAGTTTGTTTTAGATTGATCACCCAGCTTGAATACATTGTACATTGACCTCATCATGGTGATGCCATTGATGCTCTTCATGAAAGATGGATAACAAAAAATAAGGAATGCTCCAACAAGGAATTCATATTCTAAGGTAAAATGTTTTAATTAGCTATCTGAGGAGAGGGGGAGTCAAGGAGCTCAAGAGAATGCCAAGATTAGGAATTGGGGTGATTGGCAGGATAGAGGCGTCATTGACAGAAATTAAGAAGTTCAAAAGAGAGAAGGGTTTGGTAGGGAAAGACAAAGTGCCATGCCATATTTTGTTGGCATTTCTCAGTGTCCAGGCACACCAACAAAGCTCTTTTGTGCTTTGACTGACTCCATCTGCAGATGAAAAGCCAAGAATACTGTTAAACAGGTAGAACAGATGATGAGCTTGCCACCTGGACTCCATTTTCTTTCCAAATCTTTTCTGCAGCTCATTCTTTTCACAGATTGAAAGGGAAATGGTTCTGTACCCCAGAGCTATTTAGTAGTTATTGGGGAAATAACCATTAACTAATATGGTTTAGTCTTTAGGGAGCATGAACTAGAAGTAGATAGCATGCTTACCACAAACTAGAGTGAAGTCAAACTCAAGTGACCAGAAACTCCAAACTCAGTGACCAGAAAGTACCTTCCAAAGAAAAAGATTAAGCCCAAGACATCAGAAAGTTGGGATGCTGGGACTCTTAGTTTCAAAGAGATGTACTGTCTGAAAATGAGACTCTCCCATAACAGAGAAGAGGGATTTTGTAGTTAAATCACAGAGGGAACAAGATAAGGGAACTTGAGAGGAAGCTAGTCTTTTGGTCCAGGCAACCTGAATTGCCAGAAGACACCATTAATTCTGTATTTTTCAGAGGCATGAGTTTCCCATCCATTCCCTACATTGGTGCGTCTCCATATGTGTACCATGACAACATGTGTTACTTGTGTGTGAAGTCTTCCATGCATATTCTTTACACATGTCTACTCTTCCAAATATGTCATTTGTATTTGTAGACAAGTTTGTCTCTTCTCTCAACCCTAATTAATATTACAAGTTGTTCTATGCCATGGTATTTTCAACAGTTGAGAAGGGCCTCTTGGATTGATTTTCAGAAGTAACAAAGTATTAACTATCTAGATTAATTGGATGCCTCCAATGAATTAATTGATTAAACCTATAAATTAGGTGCCAAATGAATGAAAATAGATAAGCCATGAAGGAGATTCATGTGGTTGGTTGAAGAGAATTAGTCATCCCTTTGGGACTTGGATAAAACAACAAACCAGTTTGTAATATGGCATCCCTATATTGCCAATCTAAGCATGGAGAAACTCCAGTGAAGCCCTTGAGAAGGAATCAGTTGAGGGGAAGAAAAGGGAAGAGAGGGTGAGTCTCTCCCTCTACTTAAGCAGATGCTGATATTCTGAGCTTCATAAGATCAAAAAATTTGAACCTCCCATTGATAGAGATAGTTGCAATATCCCAGAACATGGCACCCATGAATAGTGTCTACTTTGAGAATCAGTGATTAACTGGACACTCTGAGGAAGAGACCCTTGAAGTCCAGAAAACAGCTCTATACACCAAAAAGAAACTTTATGAGACTGCAAAGTGAGAAACGGTCTTCCAGAAGCCAATCAATAGTTGTGTGCATTACTTTTTTCCATGCCAAATTTGAGCCCATACAACTTGTGTGTCACAAGGGAAGACTTTTGAGGGGATTATTTTGTGCTAACTATTCTTACTATGGAACCTATTGGTAAATAGCTCTTTCTGTGACTAGTTAGACCTGTCTGACCAATTGATATTCATATATTAAATATTATAGAAGAGCACTATAATATGAGAGGTATTAATAAGCAACAGTGTTAGAAATCACTATTTTAAGACCAGAATGCTACTAGAAAAAAAGACATAAAAAAGAATTCTATGATAGACAAGGATCCTAAGACATCTTTGTATAGCTTACTATCTGGCACACAGTAGGTGCTTAGTTTTCTTGCTGACTGACCATACGAAGAATAATGGAAGGAAATGAAGATATTCAGTCTAATATGAAAGCTCTAGGAATGTATATTCAGATTTCAAGTCCAGGGTCCTCTCTACTACACTATGTCATTTCTCTTATCACTATGAGCTAACTCCACAGAAGAAGAAGGGCACAAAGAACAGATAATGTTAGAACCAGGAGGATGTCAGAACAGGGAATGTCACAGCTGGAGGGACCTCGGAATAGGGAATGTCAGGGCTGGGAGGAACTTTAGAACAGAGAATGTCAGCACTGGAAGGGATCTTAGAACAGAGAATGTCAGCACTGGAAGGGACTTTAGAACAGAGAATGTCAGAACTGGGAAAGACTTTAGAATAGGGAAAGTCAGAGCTAGAAGAGACTTTAGAACAGGGAACATCAGAGCTGGGAGAGACTTTAGAAACAGAGAATGTCAGAGCTGGGAGGGACCTTAGAACAAAGAATGTTAGCACTGGAAGGAACTTTAGAACAAGCAATGTCAGCACTGGAAGGGACCTTAGAACCCTAATGTAAAAGCTGGGAGGGGCCATAACAGAGATGTGAGAAATAGTGGGGGGGGGGTAGGGGAATGTGGGTGGCTTAGAATAGAGCATGTTAAAATTGGAGGTGATGGGATGCAAAACTCTTGTTTTACAGAATAAGGAAGTGAGTTTCCTGAGAGGGACAGCCCATGGTCTTATATTAAGTTAGGGGCAGAGCTGGAACCATAACTCATGTCCCCTTGCTCTAAGTTGTGTAATCTTCCTCCCATGCCAGAGTAGCCAGGGATTTTTGAGCAGAGGCCTGGAAAACGAGCTGGTTTCCCCCCATCTTCCTTTGGGATCTCTGTCCGTCCATTTATCACCAGTCCAATCCAGAGCAGGCATCACCCGGGTCACGGCTGCTGCATTCCCATCAGACACAAAAGCCCGATTGTCCAGGCTCCAGCATGGGGACAAAGGGAGCATCGAGTCATATCCCACTGCCGCCTTTGGCCCCCTTTCAACTTCTGAAGCCCCAGAGTGAGGTTTCTGTCTGAAGAGCCTCTCCTGGCAGCTGGCGGCTGGCTGGTGACAGGCTGAGTGGTTTAGGTTGGACGCGCCAGGATGTAATGAAACCACCGAGCACCCAGGATCTGCCAACGGAGGGACTGCAAGGGCCTTGGAAACAGATGCCTTTCAAATTCCAGGAATCACATGATGTTTATTCTGAGGTTGGGCCTCCCATCAGCCACTCTACTGGACCGACTCCAGAGCTGAAGGGTTCACACTGGACTTGATCCAGATTAAATAGCAATGTTCTAAGGAACACCTCTCTCTTTTAGTCTACAGTCTACGTCATTTGAAAGGGACAAGGCCAAGTAACATAGGGCCCCATCTTGGGGCCTACTGGACCATGAACTAATTAGTCTGCCGCAGATCATACTCTGTGTTACTCTCAAAAAAAAGTTGACATTTCCCCTACTATTTTTGTCTGCTAAAAATTCCTTTGTTAGAGACAGTTTGGTGTAATAAATAGACAACTGGTTTCTGAGAGTTGAAGGCCTTGATCAGGTCTCACTTCTGACATACTGGCTTGTGATTGACTTCTCAATGATGCCAGTCTATAAATCACAGGCCAATGGTTGACGCACTAGTTGAGTAGCATGCAGAGTTTTTGCTCACTAAGTGCTGTACTGAACCTGAAATCACAGGTCTGACATAGAATAAAGAAACAAATGAACAAGCAAACAAACAAAAATTCCAGGATCGAACTAGGATAGACTGCATGGTTCTACCAATCCAAGAAAAATGCAAATCTCTTCATTATACAGTCACTTGTGGGGTGGAGGAGGGAGGAAGGATGTATTGGAGTCAAGCACAGAAAGAACAGAGGAAATTTAGAGATTTTCTGCATGAGGAAACTGAGGCCAAGAAAAGGGAAATTGCTCACAAAGTTCTTTAGTAGAAGCAAAGCTGGGATCTGAACCCTGGTCTCCTGATGGCTGATTCAATGAACCTTCTGCTTGAATACCCATCTTTCAAAATGGTCTGTTCCATTTTTTGCTCTTTAGAGACTACTTCCCGTTTCCCAAAGCTTCCTTATTGCTACATTCGTACGAAATATTCCACAAAGGACAAACACATCCTGAGAACTCAGAACAAATGAGTGGACCATATGCACCCTGGGCAGACATATCTTCTTCTTAGCTAGGAAGTATTATATTGTTGTATCCATGTGTGTGTGTGTGTGTGTGTGTGTGTGTATGTGTGTATTTACATAAATGGATCTCTACATACATTATTGTTGCTATTTGCCCTTTGATCTTGAAAAAGACCATGCCTTCAGGGAGGTGATGCCAGGATAAGCAAGTGAATTGGATTTGAGTGAGCAGGGGGCTGGGCTAGGTCCCCAGTCTCACTTTCTCCTCCAGAGTCATCTGGGGCCAGAGGCCAGATATAGATCAGGATGACTGGAGATGGCCTTGGATGTAAGGCAAAGAGAGTTAAGTGACTTGCTCAAGGTTAAACGGCTGGTAAGTGTCAAAGATTTGAGACCAGATTTGAATTCAGGTTCCCCTGATTCCAAGACTAGAACTCAATCTACTGCACCACCTAACTTCCCATGCATACATGTGTGTTTGTATGTGCTTATAAGCATGTATATATGTTCACAGTTCATGCACACACACACAAACCTACACATATGAGTGTGTATGTATTGAATATGTTTGTGGATGTATAAATATTCATATATCTTGAAAGGATCAAAAGATAAAAATGTATATAAAATTGTACATATTTTATACATGAATATAAATGTGTAGATATACACACATATAGCTTGAAAGGTTAAAAAGATAAATTTATATAAATATATATCCAAACAAAACATTTATATATAATATGCTTATCTACTAACCCTTAATATCTATAATTGTCTTTTCTATATATATTCATTTATAGCCATTAATACTGACTTAAAATATTTTTAAAAAAAACAGAAACACAAGAACCTCAGAAGCCACCAAGGCCAATTACTACCCAAGAATCTCCCCTGAGACAAGGATCTTTTGTCATTACCTTAGATGAAGTTCATGTTATCACCTGTTTTGCCAAAATAACCTCCTCTTGGTCTCCAGTCTCTCTCTCTTTTTTTTTTAGGTTTTTTTTGCAAGGCAATGGGGTTAAATAACTTGCCCAAGGCCACACAGCTAGGTAATTATTAAGTGTCTGAGGCTGGATTTGAACTCAGGTCCTCCTCACTCCAGGGCTGGTGTTCTATCCAGTCTTTCTTGACTCCTATCTATCCTCCATGTACATGAAAAAAATTACTTTTCTGAAAGCACATGTCTGACCATAGCAATCCTCTGCTGAAGACCTTCAGTGGTTCCCTATTGCCTCCAGGAAAAAATTAAAAACTCCCTTGTTTGTTTCAGATCTAATCTATCATCCTAATCTGAAATGAATTCAGATTATTGTCCCTAAAATAATCTTTTTTAAAGTTATTCAAAACTGGCCATTTCCTATTTTTCTAGTCTTTTTTTTTTTTTTTTTTTTTTTTTTTACATATAAACCCTTTCAGCATTGTTTACAATCCAATCCTACTGGGTTACTTATTCTATACTGGGGGGGGGGGGGGAACATCTGACCTTCAGGTGGGATAAGGCTCTCAAAATCATTTAGTCTGGTACTGCCATATATACACAACTGCATACAGGACTTGAAATGCAATAAATCTTGGACCTTTCTGGGGGGAAATTAATTAAATGTTTGACAATATATAGTAGGTTGATTTTAAGTGTAAGCCTTTGGTAGGAAAAAAGGTTCCCCGGCCCTGTGTATTTGATGCCTCGTCTTGCATCACTATGCCTTTGCTTTGGCTGTTCCCCATGCCTAGAATGCCATCCTCTCTTTTCATCACTTCTTCTTGTAATCTCTGGTTTACTTCAATACTTTGTTCCAATTCCACCTTTCCCTGGATATAACCAACTGCTAGTCTTCCTCCACTCCCACTACCTTGAATTCATTTTCAATATATTCTAAATATATTTATAATTGGATACATCTTTCCCACTGTAGTACAAATTCCATGAAATCAATTACAGTTTTGCCTTTGTCTCCATAGGACCTAGCTCAAGGTATGTGCTTAATAAATGATTGTGGTTGAATGATTGGTTGTCAAAGTGCTCCACATGCTCTTTCCAATCCATTTCCAGCTTCCACACCTTCGCACAGACTATTTCCCATGCACCTCCATCTTCAGCTCTTCCACTTGGATGTTCTAGCTCTATTCAAAGCTCATCTCATTTACAACCTCCTAACATGGGATTTTCTTCCTCCTCTCCACCTTCATCAGCATTATTTTGCATCCATTTGTACAGACTTACTTTCATCTTTTTGTGTGTGTATGATTGTCTTTATGTATGTATCTATCTATTTGTCTATCTAATGTGTCTGTCTGCCTATCTACCTATCTTATCTATCCACCCATCCCAACTATCTATCATCTATCTATCTATCTATCTATCTATCTATCTATCTATCATCTATCTATCTATATGCATGAATGTGTGTGTATTTTTTTTTCCTCAAGAAGAATATATGTTCCTTGAAGTCAGGAATTTTTTTCTTCATTTTGCTTTTTGTATCCCAAGCACTTAAGCCAAGTACCAAGAGTATATAGTAGGCGTTTAATAAAATTCTGTTGGACAAAAGCATACTGAAAACTCCCCCAAAGGGAGAACCCATGATCTCTAAGGCAATTTATTTAGCCCAGGGCTTGGGATATTGAAGGCAATTAATAAATGCTCATTAGTTTGTTTACTTTTGAATAACCATCAGAATCTTCTTGAGGAAGTGTTAAACAAGTAAAGGAACTTGAAATTCTGGTGATTTCTTTTTAAATACTTCTAGTTAATCCTAAATCCATGAAGGATGAAAATGAGTCCTGGTGAGGTCTGGCATGGATAGTGTTCCAAATGTTAATATATGAATTTCCACATCAGGGTCTCCAGCAGAAAGTGATGGGTGTGGGAGAGTGAAGACACTACTGAGAATCCCAATGCACAGATGTCTGAGGAGCCCCTTTACTGCACCCCAAAGCAAATGGAAGGAGCAGAGAGGGCCAGAAAGCTGCTGGAAGAGTCCCGTCTACATCCTGTGTGGCAGCGTTACAAGGGGAAGGCAATAGTGAATGACTGTAACAATTGTAATATAAATAATATGCAAAACACTGGCATTATTGAGTGGGATGTCAACCATCAGTTGGAGGGGCTCAACTAAACAGTGGCTTAGAAAAGTACTTGAAAATGTTTTGCCACATGTGTAAGAAATTAAAAATGGGCTCCAATTCACCCAAAAAGTCACTGGGATATTGCCATATGGTGGGACAAGGGTGGGGAGGATGGGTGGGGGGAAGTAGCAAAATTACTTTTGGGATTTAGCAAATAGCTTAAATTTGTTTTATGGTTTTTTTTTTCAAATGGGCTAGGTTCTGTGAGACCCCTGATTTATTTATTTACCTCAACTACCTTTACCCCTTCCTTACAAACCCTGGGGTATTATGGATCTGTATTGAATCCACATGTATCCCATTCATTTACACTTAACTCATCAACAGGCTATTTTGCAAGAACTATTTGATGTTCAAGGAGACTTCTTTATACGTGCAAGCATTTTAAAATCTCTTCTGAAAAATAGGAAGCTCAATTTTGCTAAGCACTGGCCAAGGGTGAACATCAAAGAGCTCTAAAGACATTCCAAATGGGCAAGGCAGCTAATTCTTATTTCAACACATGATGTTTCCTCTTTGACCAAAGGTAGAAACAAGCTTTAAAATAAACTCCTTTTGAGAGTAAGTATGGTATAAGGGAACGAGAATAGGATTTGGAATTCATGGTTATGGATTCAAATCCTACCTTTTGTGTTTGCTATGTTTGATATTTGGCAAGTCAAGGAAAAAGTTTTGGTTTTCTTAATCTACAAAACCAGGGTTATAGACATAGATGAGATTTCCATTTCTTCAGGAGGGGAAGGAAATTAGTGTCTACTGGGGCAGGCAGATGGCAAGGTAGAGGGGGTGCTTGACCTCCACTCAGGAAGACCTGAGTTCAAATATGACCTCAGTAACTTACTAGCTATATGACCCTGGGCAAGTCATTTAACACTGTTTACCCCAGTTTCCTCTCTGTAAAATGAACTAGAGAAGGAAATGGCAAATCACTCTGGTATCTCTGCCAAGAAAACTATAACTAAGGTGACAAAGAGGAAGACCTGGCAGAAATGACTGAACACTAATAACCTACTGCGTACTATTCACTAAGCACTTTTGCATATATCTCAATTTTGACAACAGCCCTTTGAGATAGTGCTATTATCACTCCCATTTTACAGTTGAGGAAACTGAGGAAAATAGAGCTTGTGCCTTGTCCAGAATTACACAGTCTAAACCTAGACTTGAACTCAGGTTCTCTGACTCTCATCAACTAGATGGCACTGGGAATAGAGTACTTGCCCTGAAGACAGGAAGAGCCAAGTGTAAATCCATCCTCAGATACTTGCTAACTGTGTGACCACGAGCTTCTGTTTGCTTTAGCTCCCCCAGCAGTAAGATGGTGGAGACAATAATGGTGCCTACCTTGAAGGGCTGTTGTCAAGATGCAATCAGATAATATTTGTCCCCAAAAAACCCCTACTATGAAAACTAGTAATATTTAAAAGTGTATTCCCATCATTTCTCTTCCCTAAATGACCACTTGCCTCTTATTTTATGAGCTATCCCATAATGGAAATTGCTGCCCAGTGAATAATGGATATCTCTCTTTGTGTCTGGCTTGGATGAGAGGGCCACTGAAGTCCCTCCTAACTCTAAAATTCTGATTCTAAAGTCTTTCTAACTTTATCTAAAAGTTATCGAAAGTCTCCTCTAGCTTTAGGCTCTGTGATCTTTCATGTATAGTCTTACCCACCTCCGCTGCTTTCACTGCAAAATAACTTGTATGTGTGTGTCCGAATTGCCTCATGTCTATGCCCTGGAATCCATCCCTGGGAGGTTTCCTGGGATCCAATATGGATCCATTTCTGCACAGCTAATGAAGTTACTTTGCTCATATGTCTGTGAGATCCTGTCATTCACCTGTCAATCAAATTACAGCCTTCTTTGGCCTTCCATGACCTTCCAGGGTAAGTACAACTCCACCTGGCCACTCTAGCTACCCATGCATCTTCACTCATAGCCACCACTCCTAGCTGCATTTATGTTGCTCGTGTATCAGCTTTCACTTAATCTTTCCACTACCAAGTCTTTGCCCTAGAAGTTTAAAATATATGGAACACTTACTTCTTAGTATCATTGGATTTAGACCTGAAAGAAGGATAAAAAACTCACCTCATCCAATCTCTTCATTTCACAGAGAAGGGAGATGAGGTTCCAAGAGATGAAATGACTTACTTTAATTTACATGGAGAGTGACTGAGTTGGGATTTATACCTTTGTCCTTTGATTCCAAACCCAGGATTTAGAATCCCAGAATATCCGAGCTAGGTGGGACCTTGAAGGCCATCTAGTCCTGGCCAGATGCAAATATGAATCCCCTTGATAACGTCTCCACTAAGTGATCATTTAGACTCTGTTTGAAGACACTGAGTGAGATCTCCTTTCTCATCAACTTGGGGATGCCCCCCCCATCCTCTGGCCCATACTGAAGCACCAACAATAGAAGCTCAAAAAAACATTAGGGTGTACTCCAAATCCATTTCAGAAGTAATAATAATGACAACATAAAACACAAAACCATAACAGAAGAATGTCACTTGCCTTTGGATCATTTTTATCCAAGAAGAATAGTAGCAATTATAATATTTGGCATTTATATAGCACATTATTCATGAGATCTTGGGGACGGGACTCTTCACAATAACCCTTTGAGATAGGTGCTATTATCCACATTTTACAGATGAAGTGATTGTCTTCAGAGATTGGAGGGGAGGAAAAAGACCTAAGGATGCTTCTGGTTTGTTCAAAGATCAGATGCCCTTTTCACTTGCCTCTGTTCTTGAAATATAAACCTCCTGAGGGTAAGGGCTGGTGTCTCCTCTTTATTGGGCACCTGAAGCCCCATTATTCTGCTCTTTGGATGAGCCACAAATCCCAGACGGCTGCCTGGCAAGGATCAGATATCCAGAACCTTTGGTGCCTGTTTTCTGCATCCTTTGCCACTCACACATCTGGCCAGATTGCACGGGGTCTAATTCTTCCCAGGGGTTGTTTGGCCCACATCCAAACCCTTAGGTATCTCCACATGGAATTGTAACACTTTCTTTAATTCCCTCTTAGCTCCTTCTGGTTTTATCTTGGATTAGTGATATTTCTCTTCTGTTTCTTATCCTGGCCTGCCTTTCTGCCTACTGAAATCCCTGGAGTTGATCTGGTAGCTCCCCTTCCCCCCACCCCCTATCCCCCCACCTCTGCCCAGCCAGTCCACAATGCCTGCTCAAGGGAATGACTCAACAAGCCATCACTTCCTGAGCCTGGAAGAACTTTACAAATACTTGGACGGATGCGTTGTTTCCCAGAAGTCTTTGGTTCCTGCTATATACCCACCATTTTTTTTTAAAGTCCTTAAACTAACCTCTGGAAGACATAAAAAGATTTTTTCCTGCTTAGGGTGGGAAGGGAGCATACTTAAAGATTGATGTTGACATGGAAGCCTACCAGACTGGAATCTTGTCTAACCTTCCTTGTTCTTTTCATGGACTCCATACCTAGCTGTCTGATGGAGACATGTTCTCTCAGAGAAAAATGTTTCCTTTGGATTCACATTCAACCAGGCCTCCCTTCCTTCTCCAAACCACTTCTCTGTTTCAGCTCCAGATTTACCACCTGTCCATCCTGGCTAGCCACCCAAGATGCCTGGCAGGCACGGTCTCTGACTCAGAGTCCTTTCTCACACTGTCCTCTCCCTCCTGAGTCTAGGGGCCTGCCCACTCACAACAGACTACCATCAGCTGCCTACTTCAAGGTTCCTTTTACCTAGCCCATTGCCTCATTTCAAATACCCCCTCCCCCCATACCCACTATCTGGCCAAAGAAAAGCTCATTCCAATACTTTATACTTCCTTTTCTTTCTCCTCAGTTTCTCTTCCCTATTTCCCTCCACCCCTTCCTCTTCCTCTCCCACATTATGACTTGAGTCTTCAATGAAACATTTTAACTAGGGAGAGAGGATAGCAGGCCATCCCTAGTAGCTTATGCTTGGACAAAGTCCAAGAGTTGTGGTGGTGGTGGTAGAAGGGTAGGCCTGGAAATTTTTATAGCTATTAGTATCCTGGGAACACCCAGTCATAGAAGGTTCACTGATATTATGAGGAATCTGGGGTTGAGAAAATCTCTGAGAAGTTTATAGATTTGATATGGTTACACAATGAAATCTTGGAAAATTTGCTTAATAGTTATTCAATCTCAATAAGAAATAGATCTAAAAGGGACAAAGAGCCCCCCCCTTCCATATTTTTCCTTTCCCTCCTCTCCTGTCCTTTCTTAATTCAACCACTCATGGAGGAGACATGGTGGTCTCAGGGGTGAAGTGATAACACTACTGTCCCAGATGGGAGAAGACAAGAAGTTGGTGACATGTCTGGGTAGGTTTTAATGTCTTGATGGCTTGGGAATCATGTCAAAAGGATGTAAGCAAAGTCACCTTTGAGAACTCTGGACTCCCCTTCTGTACAATGGACAAGAGGTGTGTGTGTGTGTGTGTGTGTGTGTGTGTGTGTGTGTGTGTGTCTGGTGTGTTCTTCTGTGTCTATGTATAAATAACAAGCACACTTCTTACTTTACAAAATGTTTGTTGTTTTGCTGCAAAAATAATACTAGGTTTAAAAAACCTACTCCATTGCAGTGAAAAGGGACTGGATTTGGTGACAGGGAGAGTTGTATTCAAGTTTCACCTCTGCCACTTCCCTGTTACTGTGACCCTGGACAAATCAAGTCTTTCTCTGGATTTAAATTTACTCCTCTACAAAATGAAGTACATAATAGGATACTATTGGAAATTCCTTTCAAGTTTTCATTTTGAATCTCTGAGGGTTCCATAAAAAATGGCCCCGATTTCAAAGGAATTCAATTTTCCTGGGGGAGATGGGCCCATCACATCCACATTCTATATCTCCCATACATGGATGTATATTTACACAAAGGTATGAGTGCATAGGTCTGTGTGTATGTACTTATATGTGCATAGACATATACAGTGCATGTAGGAACATAAATATATAGTCCATATATGCATAATTATACATGTGTATGTCTACATGTCTATAGAGATATGCACACAAATACAAAGTCAATATAAGAAAATATAAAATAATTTGGAGACAGAAAAGTCTAATAATTGAGGTGACTATGAGAACTATGATGCCTAAACTGAGACTTTGAAAGTTGAAGACAATAATGTCTCTAGTCTTAAGATATCTTGTGTTCCTCAAGTCTTCTCAACTCTAGAAAAACTATTGAGAACTCCTTTAACTGATGTTCATATTACATGAAAGCAAGGTCCTTCAACAATTTGGTTTTGGTTATAAGGAGAAAAAATGACAACATCAGTCATGTATTTAGCAAACTTCTAAAATGCTATTGATATTATCTACAGAAATGTAAGTTAGGATTACAGTTGTCTTCCAGAGGAGTCTGACCAATGCCTTCTTGAATATATTTTCTAAGCCTTCGACTCTAAGGGATTATTGCTTGGATCTGGATTACAGCGGATGGTCTCCGAGGCCACTTTTAGCTCTGAGACTCAGTGATTCTGTGCCTCAGACCCAGTAGGTGCTTAAATATACATTTATTGATGATGAAAATGGTGTTAATGCAGGCAGTATAGAATTTCCACCTGGATAATATGAGTTAAAATAAATCTTTACCTGAAACAGCCCAAGAGTTATTAGTAAGAGATGAAAATTAAACCATCAATGTTGGCTTGAATGCAGAGGATAACTAGGTGGTACAATAATGCGCAATCCTGGGCCTTTAGTCTAAAAGATCTGAGTTCAAATCTAGCCTCAGTAACTTACTACCTGTGTGATTCTGGGAAAATCTGTAATATAGGGAAAATTATAGTACCTATCTCACAAAATTGTTATGAAGATAAAATGAGGTAGTATTTGTCAAGTGCTTTGATTTTTTAAAAAAAAATTGTAATGGCAATGGAGTTAAGTGATTTGCCCAAGGTCACATAGCTAGGCAATTACTAAGTGTGTGAGGTCAAATTTGAACTCAGGTCCTCCTGACTCCAGGGCCAGTGCTCTGTCCATTAGAGCTGCCATCTAACTGCCCCAAGTGCTTTGCTTTTTAAAAATATCACATAAAAATTAAAAAAAAGTCTTTTATCTTATAAGGAGACATTAATCATTAAGATGACCACTTGTCAGGTATGTTTTAGAGTAGGCATTCTTTGTTATTTTGGAATGTCCTGAATCTCTATGGCAGTCTGGTGAAGCCTATGGAGCCCATCTCTGAATAATTCATTTTATTGTCATTTAGTCATTTTTCAGTCTTGTCTGATTAATCTATTCCACTGATCCACTAACAGAGAGTCAGTATTGTTGTTTTATGTTTATTTTCATGATTACTGCTTTGAAAAAAAAGTTTAAAATCTGGCATTGCTAAACTTACTTCCTTCACCATTTTTTCATTGATTTCATTGATTTTTTTTTTCATTGAATTTTGCTGCTACATTTTTCTAGCTCTAGAAAATATTTTTGGTAGTTTGGCATGGCACTGAATAAGTAAATTAATTTAAGTAGAATTGTCAGCTATGGAAATTTAAAGCTAAAATGAGTTTCCATTATATGGGGAGGAAATAATATGACTGTAGATAAATGAGTATAAAGCATAAACAAAGACATTTTAGATAATTTCAAGAGAAAAGGGATATTAATGATTGGGGATCTCAAGAAGAGTCTCTCTCCTATGGAGGGAGATTCAAGGTGAAGTCTACTAGAAATTCTAAAAGATAAAAGCATCAAGAGAGGATGCATTCAAGACATAGTCAAAGACAGTCAAAGAAGTGACTTAACAGACTCATTTGAATATAATGGAAAGTTTATGAAGGAAGATGGGCACCAGATTACAGAGGGTTTTCAATGCTTGGATAAGAAGTTTGTATTTTCTTAATAGCCAGTCACTGTGGATTTTTTTAGTCCTGGGGGGGGTAACATGATCATATTAATATTTTTATGATATCAGTTTGGCATCTGAGGAGGACTCATTAGAGAGAGCAGGAAATAATCTATGAGATCAGCTTGGAGGCATAGTCTAGGTCAGAAGTGATGAAATTCTAATTTGTTAAGAAAGTGCCAATGGAATAGAAGCAATTTGAGTAGAGAGAAGGGAGAAGATAGGAGATTGAGTGGAGTTAGAACTGAAATAATTTAACAATTGATTGGATATTAGGGAAGAAAGGGAGAGAAGAGTAAGATTTTGAACTTAAAAGACTAAAAAAAATAGTGATGCCTTCAACAGAAAAGAGGAAGTTTGAAAGATAGGTTTGACCCACTGGCTGCATTCTGTTCAAAATAGTTCATTTTCTCTCTCCAAGCATTTGGACAGGCTGGTCACCATATACTCTTTCCTCATTTTTATCTCTTTTATTAGATGAAGAGTGTCCAGAGGAAGGTAACTAAATTGGT
Organism: Macrotis lagotis; assembly: GCF_037893015.1. Classification (NCBI taxonomy): domain Eukaryota; kingdom Metazoa; phylum Chordata; class Mammalia; order Peramelemorphia; family Peramelidae; genus Macrotis; species Macrotis lagotis. Next base: position 676,556,465 of record NC_133666.1, read on the forward strand.
GAAGGACCTGGCATTCATGCAATATGAAAATCAGTTAAAGGAACTTTCTATGGTTTTCCTGGAGTAGAGATTTGAGGAACACAAGATATCTGTGTTTGAGTGTTTGAAAGGCTATCTTAAAGAATAACGATTGGACTTGTTCCATTTGACCCCAAAGCACAGAACCAGGAGGAATGGGAAATTGGTAAGAGACAGAGGAAGACTTGATGTCAAAAGATCTGAAAATTCCAACAAAGATAGCTGTCCCAAGGAAAAACGACCTTGCTGTGAGAGGCCATGGTTCTCCCTCCCTGGAGATCAGAATCATCCATTTGTGTATGAGTTGGACTAGGCGAAGTACCTTTCAATCTCAAATTCAGTGAATCTAAGGAATTATCCCGTGATGGTCTGATACTATCTTTGATATGTAGCTCAGTCTCCATATGACTCTATATCTTCCTTCCTTCCTCTCCCATTTTTCTCTTACTTCTCTAGTCCCAATTACAGATTTTCCCCAGAGAACCTTCAAACTTATGTAATTTTCTGACCCTACCATTTCTTTTATCCATTCCACTGGGTGGGTAAATTTTCTGACCCTACTATTACTTTTACCCATTCCATAACTCACTTAGCTCATCTTTCTGCAAGAACTCAATTCTCTCATGTGACTTTTCATCACTTTCTAGCGACCCTTGGATCGGAGAGATGATGGCAGCAGGTGCAGCAGTCATCAGATTCCCCAAGCCTCTCCCCTTTCCTTGTGTCATATCTATTTGTCCTGTGGGTCCTTGGAAAATAACATTGGAAAATGGAATGGTACTGGATTTTGGACTGTCCCAGAAACCCAGGGAGAACAGTCATTTTTTTTTTTTGGCCTACTTATTTCCAAGATTAGTCAATATCGTCATAGGTCACATTGAGAGGTAAGGAAAGGTTAAAAATAAAGGGCTTGGGACTTAGCCACATGAATGAAGAAGGACAGAATCTGTGATTTTGTTTTGTTGTTTTCCTGGTGGCAGTAGAAGATGGGGGGAGCTTTCAGCTCAGAACAGAAATTTTAGGACATTCAAACCATGCTTAGACTCCTCCTTTGGACTTTATCCAGAGCCTGGATTTGAAAATCAGAGGATTTAAGTTAAAATTCCAAGGCATGTCAGTTAGCAAGAACTTATTAAGGACTTCATCTATTGGGGTAGCTAGGTGGCACAGTGGATACAGCACCAGCCCTGGAGTCAGGAGGACCTGAGTTCAAATCCAACCTCAGACACTTAATAATGACCTAGCCGTGTGGCCTTGGGCAAGCCACTGAACCCCATTTGCCTTGCAAAAAGAAAAAAACAACTTCATCTATTCCAGGCACCAGTTGAGTAGTGGAAATTCAAAGAAAGGTAATAGCTATCCTTAACCTCATGAAGCTTATGTTCTGCAAGACATGCCATCACATACATAAAAAAGGGACAATCAAGGTACATGCAGAGTAAATGGAAATTCGGTGTTGAAGGGGACAAATAATTCAACTTTTTAGGTTTCAGATCCCCAGTGGCCAAATGTTAAAATTGGACTCTTTGGCCTCCAAGGACCTTTCAAATTGCACATCTACTGAAAGAGCTAACATTTATACAGCACTTTCCAAAGGTTAGCAAAACTTTTTTGCACATGTTGCCTCATTTGGTTGTCAAAAGAACCTTGTGAGGTGGGGACTATTATTATCACATAACAACAGCAGAAGGAAAGAAGCAGAGCAACTGGGACATTTTGCAAATCTTAGCAAAAACTCCTTGCATCTAGAACCTCATTTTGACCCATTATCATCCCCAATTGATAATAACTATTGCTGCTACTATTACTACTAACATTTACATGGCACTTCACAAACATTAGCAAGGCTCTTTGCATGTCTTCTCATTTGATCATCAGAATAACCTTGTGAGGTGAGAGCTAGTTATCATAGCTTAAGAAGTCCATTTCACAGTAATATCAACAATAAGAATTATTTGCTGTGATTAAGTCATTTTAGTCATATCTGGCTATTTGTGACCCCATTTAGGGTTTTCTTTGCAAAAAAATACTGAATTGCTTTGCCATTTTCTTCTTCAACTCACTTTACAGGTGAGGAAACTGAGGCAACAGGATAAAGTGATTTGCCCAGGGGCATACAGCTAGGGAGTGTCTGAGGCAAGATTTGAACTTGAGAAGATAAATCTTCCCAACTCCAGGCCCAGCATTTTATCCACTATACAACTTCCCTGTCCTAGGAACAACCGCAGTAATAGCCACAGCATCAACAATAACTGCCACTTACACAGCACTTCACACAGGTTAGCAAAGCTGTTTGGCTTACGTTGTCTGATGTGGCTGTGAAAATAACCTGGTGAGGCGAGCTCTGACTGCCTCCGGACGACAGCGGCGAATGCCATTTACTCAGCACTTTGTGAATGGCAGCAGGGCTCCTGGAAGACATTGCCTCCTCTGATCACCGAGATTTACATGTGAGGTGGTAGCTACCATCAGCCCCTCTGTACTACTACTACTACTACTACTGCCACTACTACTACTACTACTATGACTACTACTACTTCCTCCACCACCACTACTACTAATACTTCTACTACTACTGCCACTACTACTACCACTACTATTACTATTACTACTACCACCACTACTACCACTGCTACCACTACAATGGCTACTGCTATTACCACCACTACTACTACTACCTACTATTATTACTACTACCACTATTACTACCACTACTACTACTACTACTACTATTACTATTACTATTAGTACTATCATTATTACTACTATTACTATTACCACTATTACTACTACTACTGCTACTATTATTAATACTATTACTACTGCTACCACTACTAGTACCATTACTATTACTACTATTGCTATTACTACTACCACTACTACTGCTACCACTACTACTATTATTACTATTACTACTACTACTACTACTGCTACTACTACTACTACTACTACTACTACTACTACTACCATTAATACCACTATTACTACTATTGCTATTACTACTAGTACTATCATTATTACTACTATTACTATTACCACTATTACTACTACTACTACTACTACTACTACTACTACTACTACTGCTGCTGCTGCTACCACTACTACTACTATTACTATTACTACTATTGCTATTACTATTACCACTACTACTACTATTATTACTATTACTACTACTGCTACTACTATTACTACTACTACTACTACTACCAATAATTTTCTATAGTGCCTACTATGTGCCAGGCACTATGGGGGGGATCATATATTATTTCCATTTTACTTTTGAGGAAAATGAGGCAAACAAGTTAAGTGACTTGCTCAAGGTTACACAGTCCACTGTGTCTGAGTTTAGATTTGAACTTGGGTCTTCCTGTCTCCAAATCCAGGGCTCTCTCCACTGAAACTGAGAATAAAGAGATCCCGCTTGGACCACACATCTTCATGTCACTGAAATAAGAAACAGTGTCATTCAGAAAAACTGAAGGGAGGAGCAGAGACCCAGTGAGGTTAAATCATTTGTCTAGGGTTGCACAGGAAGTGAGTATCTAAGTTCTGGTGTGATCTGTTGTGTTCCGACTTTAAACCTCATTTCCCCTGCTTATCTCCCTCATGGCTTGCTGCCTGGCCAGTAGAACTAGAAACCGAAATGGAAGATGACACATTTAAATGAATATTGAACTTCAGCAAATTGAGGTTTCCCATTTCAATCTCTCATGCCCTCTCTTTTTCATATCTTTCCTTCCAAAGAATTCTACTTTGCCTCTCAATAATGCTTGTGTTCCTAATCCACTAAGAGTCAGTAGAGATCATGGCTACTGATTATTTCTAACAGTTTCAAACCCTCTACAAATTTCAGTTGCTATTAGGTTTCATTGCCTTACCTAGATGGGAAGGAACTTGGGTTTTGTTTCTCTGTATCCCCAGAAATTAGCCAAGTGGCTGGCATGCCAGAGAGGCTCAGTGATTATTGTATAAATAGTAATAATGATAACTGAAGTTCACATAGTGCTTTCAGACTGATGAAAATTTTTCTAGATACATTAGTGCCTCACACCAGTCTATGAGGTAGAGGCTATTATTATTCCCATTTTATAAATTTGGATCCTGAAGCTGAGAGGGTGTCTCTAGTTGTTCTAGAAATTTGAACTTGGGTCTTTCTGATGCCAGGTCCAGTGCTCTCTCCACTGAGGTCAAGAATAGTTAAGAGACCCTCCTAAAGCCACACAGGCTGGAACTGCAGCTACATTTTACTGAAATAAGAAATAGTGTCATTCAGAAAAACTGAAAGAAGAAGTGACCTAGAGAGGTTATATCAGTTGTATAGGGTCACCTAGGAAGAAAGTATCTAGAGAAGTTTGGAATCATGAAAAGTGCTGAACCATAGGCCAGGTATAATAAGTTGGGTCTAATGTCTTGGAGTCCTTGGCCAGAAAGAACTGGGTTCATGTCTTGCTTCTGATAGATGGCACTACCCATCACATGGCCTTTCAGTGTCCCAGGGACCTGTCTAAGAATCTAAGTCACAGAAGAGTTGTCATTCCTTTATCAGCAGGGCAAAGTTCCATGCTGGGAGTTTTCTAGGTCAATGAAATGAGTGTGAACTCTTCGGAATCACTGGATGCCTCTATCCTAAAAAAAAAATCTATCTATAGTCATCCTTCCAGCTCCATCTTCCATTTCTTTTCCTCCAGAGATTCTGCCTTAGCAACTGTCCCTTGTCCCTTTTCTGCCTTGGAGGGACCCTCTATGAAAGGAACTAAGCCAGTTCACTCAATACTCTCTGAAACCATGACACATTCTCTTCATCTGAATGTTTCTTGTTGTATCCCAACCTCCAACTCTTTGTGATTAGAGTGCCTTATTGGGTCATATGCCAGTTTTGGGACTCCCAGACTACACAGCTCTCTCTCTTGGCTATTACTCCTCTATAGATTTTCTCCACCTATTAGAATGTAAGCCCCGTGAAGGCAGGCACTATCTCACTTTTTGCATTTGCAACTCCAACATTTAATGCTTAGCAATATTAAGTCCTTAATATATTCATCCCTCCATCCATCCACTAATTCACTAAAAATCTTCCTCCAATGCCTCATGAAGCATGAAGGGGATCCTAGTCTCTCAAAGACTAGACAAAGAAACGAATCACAGGCTCTGGAAATCTCATTAAGCAGTAAGCCTTCCATTCTTTCCATGGGACTCTTGGTCTTTCTAGACTTGAGGAAGATCACCTTAGACAAGTTGAAAGAGGTATATTGTCTCCTCTATTCGACTATGAGATCTGGGAGTACAGGGATTGTCTTTTGTCTTTCTTTGTATCCTTAGCACTTAGCACAATGGCTGGCACTTATATTAGAGCTTGAGGAATGCTTTTTTCATTCAGGCATTCATTCATTTTACACACACACACACACACACACACACACATATATATATATACATATATATATACACACACAATGCTATGCTTATATGTACCATATATGCATGTATACTATATATATTATATATATATGGTCTATATACACATATACATACTCTATAGATCTCTCTATATAAATACATAGTTGGCTGGTTGATTTTTATCCTTCATTATCATTATATACATACCATATATATTTATATTAAATATATATTATATATTCATATATACACATACACTATATAAACACTTATACATCTACATATGCATAAATAAAAAATAAATAAAAATCCCCACATTTCTACTGTGGGAAAACACAGACATACACATTTACATAGGCAAAACATGTCTATTATATGAACATGTTTCAAGAATAGCAACATATAATGCATATATTATGCATACTTTTATTTATAATCTCCTTATATAATCATGTATAATCATAATATCTAATATTGATCCTCATCCCAGCCCTGGGAGATTGATGCTTTTATTATTCTCATCTGATAGATGAAGAAAGTGACCTGGCCAGGGTCTCACAGTTGGTAAATTTTTGAGGTAGAATTGAAACTCAGATCTTCACTGTTCTAAGTCAAATATCTCTTCTCCACCTTTACTTGGGTCATCCTTGGAGTTAGGAAGACCTGGGTTCAAGTACCACCTCTGACCCACATGACGCTGGGACCAGGAAACTCTCTAGATTCAAAGCAGTTTCTCATCTACTTTTAGTAAAAGGAATGTTCTCTCTAAGGAATTTTATAGATCATTAAAATCACAGATGCAGAGAAACATTAAAATTTAAAAAAAAACAGCAAAAAGAAATGATTGTCTGAAGTCTTTAATTGGGGTAGCTACAGCAATGGCCTAGCAGGCCAACATTCCAGACTTTCCTGTTTCCCAGGAGGCTGATTCCTTTGGGCCAGGATGAGTGGCCCAGATATAACTAACAGGCTTCCAGGGCCCACAGAAGAGTGATTTTCACACCAGAGGGAGGTAAATATGGGTTCTTATCTTAATACTTCAAAGGTCCTTCCCCCCTTTGACAACTCCCTATCTTAGCCTGGGCTGATTTGGAAAGGTCTTACTGAAGGGCTGGTCATGCACCCTTTGATCTTAGGGCAGGTCAACCAGCTCAGCCTCAACTCAGGAATTTTGGGCTTCTTCAAAGTTCTGATCCTGAGGGGACCAGTTCACTCCTTATGTATAGTCTCCAATCTCCCTCATTAGGTGCTTAGGTTGTGAGCAGAGATTCACACCAGTACCTTGGGCTATGGGCTCCAAAAATTGATCCAAATGTTTGTCAGTTGGCTAAAAGGGTCCTGGGCTAGTGTTCTATCCTATCCTTCCCTGCTCCCATCCCCCAATGGAAAAATGTGGTTTTTCCAAGAAAGCAGATGGAAAGGACATTGGGATGTGATTCTGACAACTAGGTCTGGAATCCAGACTCTGCTAACAGTAGCATTATGGAAAGAACCCTAGCTTTGGAGTCAGAGCACCTGGGTGAGAATATCCCTTCTGTCACCCATGTGACATTGGATAAGTCACTTTACCGACAGGGGCCTCTGTTTCCTCAAATGTAAAATGAGAGGCTAAACTAGATGGCCTTGGAGGTTCCTTCTATGACTACAATTGTGAGAACCTGTAACTTTGGGCCTCAACTCCCTCATCTGTAAAATGAGAAGACTAAACTAAAAGGCTTTGAAGGTTCCTTTCATCTCCAAATCTATGACACTAAGCTATATCCTATCTTTTTTGCCTCCATTCCCTCAACCTCAGAATGAGGGTGGTAGATTTAGCTTTCATGGCCTAATGAAAAGACTTTGAAGCATAAAGACTTTGAAGCTTCAGATCCCAACTTTTTGCTTCATAGCCCCCATAAGACTTTGGGCAAGGTATTTAAATCTTTCTGTGTCTCAGTTTCTCCATGTATAAAATTAAGGACTTGGATTTGATAGATGCTAAGTTTCTTTTGTGACTTCAAATTTTTGATTTTATCTTCTTATAACCCAGATTTAATTCCTATCTACTTAAATTTTAATTCAATGACCATTAGTTACTAGTCCCCGGAACATAATAAGGATTTCATGAGATATAGTTAAGTGTCTGATTATCTATTGACTGAGTAACAAGTCACTTTCCCATCTCTGGGTTTCCATTAACTTAGCCTTAAAATGAATTGGTTGTGGGGTGGCTAGGTGATGCAGTGGATAGAGCACTGGCCCTGGAGTCAGGAGGACCTGAGTTCAAATCTGGCCTCAGACACTTAATAATTACCCAGCTGTGTGGTCTTGGGCAAGCCACTTAACCCCATTGCCATGCAAAAACCTAAAAAAAAAAATGAATGGGTTGCCATCATTCTATATAGTCTAGTTGAGGCATATGTCATGGTCCAGGAGGACTGGCACCTCTAAGTGTGAAGGATTGCCAAAATCTTTTCAGGGTCATTCAACCATCTTTGCTGTCTCACCTGTGGCTCCTAAAGCCTATGCAGAAGCTACACCATGGTAAAGCTGTCTTGGCAGGTGAGCTAAACCAGGCTGACAGTAACCAACAGGAGTTAGGAGATTGTCTGCCTCAGTTTGGGAAGACTTTCTCTAGTGGAATGAGTGAATGAAAATTTGTTTCAATTACGATGAAGGAAGCTGAACCAGATACCATGGAGCATTTAGATATGGATTAGGCATAGAAGACTGAGGTCATCCATTGCATCCAGGTCATCTTCAGTCATAATGACTTCTGCCTTGGACTCTGATGACTCAGGAGAAGAGACTGAGTCTGATAACTTCCTGCAACTGTGCCTCACTTAAATCTTATTCACAAGTCAAGACATCATCTTGTGATGTCATTGGGCTTCTTAGAAAACAGGACAAACAACAACTTCAACAACAATGTCATCACCCTATGGTCTGAAAGACTCAACTTCCCAGTTTGACACTTTATTAATTCTTGGTTAAGTTCCTTGACTTTTCTATATCCCAATTTACTTATATTTTACTAAAATACTCATATTTTATTTATAGTTTTCTGGAGAAAACTAGCTATATGACTTCTCAGGTCCCTTATTTCTCTAGGACCATGAATGCATCATTTTGTGACCTGGATTTGAGTTACGGGTCTACTGTCCTGATACAATTTATTACACTTATAACTAAAAACTAATAGCTGTGCGTCTTTGGGCAAGTCATCCCTTTTCTTTAGGCCTTAACCTTTACGTCTATAAAATAAGTACGATTTCATTGTCTTTGAGCACCAAATTCTAGATCTGATCATCTATGAGTCTTTGATTCCGATAATCAAATTAGAGATTGTTGTTCAGTCATTTCTGACTTTGTGACCTTATCCGGTATTTTCTTGGCAGAGGTACTGGAGTGATTTGCCGTTTCTATCCTCAGCTCTTTTTTTACAGATGAGAAAACTGAAGCAAACAGTGTTAAGTGCCTTGCCCAAGGTCATACACTAGAAAGTGTCTGAAGGCAAGATTGAACTCAGGTCTTTCTGTCTCTAGGTTTAGTGCTCTATCCACTGTGTCAACTAGCTACCCCCAAATTGTAAACTAATTGTAACCTTGTTGGACAATTTCTCTCCTTCCTTCTGCCCTTTAGGAGTCTGCTACCTGGAAGGTATTTGTTAGTATTAGTATTATAAGCTATTCCTATTCAATTATAATTATATTCTATATAAGCTATTTTTATTGCTCTAGGCATTTATTAAGCACCTACTATGTGCTTAAGGGAGAAAAGCAAAAAGAGTGAGCTAATTATTATTCTGAATGAGTAGATATTCCAATGGGAAAGATAAATACATATACATTTTTATATGTTATATATAATAGAATATTTTTCAAAGATGATGGAAAACAAATATAGAAAGAATAGTTAAATGGAGGGTAGTTTGGAGAGGGAGAGTGTTAACATTGCAGAGCATCTGGAAAGGTCTTAGATAGAAGGTGATTCTTAAGTTGTCTCTTAAAACTGTCTAAAATGGAGGGTTTTCCATTTGTGGGACTGAATCATCACAAAGACACAGAGATGGTAGATGGAGTATCCCATCTGAAGAGTACTGAAGCACACCAGTGAATCTTGAGAATTATCCTGAAAATTTCAGTGTATTGAGCTGGGCTGGGTTGGGTTTGCCTAGACTCAGAGTGAGGCAGTTTGCTTTTGAGATCAATACTTCTAGCTTGTACTATCTGATTCATTTATGACTTGACTAGCCATCTCAAAGTATTCCTGATTATTTATAACCTCCAGCCCTGCAGTGAGCAAGCCTAGACCTCCTTTCATTTCTGGGCCAGACGCTAGAACTAAGAGGCTTTGGAGATAGTGATGAATTACAACAGGAAGGGAGAGATGTCTAGCTAACAGACTAACAAATAGCAGCCAAGTGCCCCTGGCCTAGAATGGAAAGGAGATTCAAAGCCTTGGAGGAAGTGGGGTGAGAAAGAGGGAACCCTCCCAGGCCTTAGACAGGAATCAGTCCAGTTTCCTTGTTATCTATTCTCCTGAAGGTTCCTTTGGCAGGAGACCAAAAATCATAAAGTTCAAGAGATAGAAGTGACTTTAGAGAATACTCAGTCTTAATCACCAATTTTAGAAAGGAAGAAACTGAGGCCCAAGGGAGTCTGCAGATTGTTGAGCCAGGGAGGCAGCTTTTGGCACAATGGATAAGGTACTGGTCTGGAGAAAGAAATACCTCAGTTCAAATCTAGCCTCAGCTATGTGATCCTGGGCAAGTCACTTAATCTCAGTTTACCTCAGTTTTGTCATATCTAAAATGGGGTAATAATAACACCTACTTCTCAGGATTATCATGAGGATCAAATGAGATAATATTTGTAAAGTGCCTGGCTTATAGTAGGTTTATTTTTTTTAAATAAATAATAAAATAATTAGAAAAGGAAGAAATTGAACTTAGGTCTTTCCAGGATGAATAAACCATGGTGCCAATCTTGGGCAAATGACTTAAGTTCAATAGACCTGAGTTTTCTCAGCTGTAGCCAGAGGAAGTCTAGACAGAAAACAACCTTTGAGGCTCCTTCTATACTCTGACAGACCAGTGAGGAAACTTGCAATAGGAGAGTATTGTTCAAGATTACATAGATGTTAAGAATCAGAGTCAAGATTCAAACTCCAATCATCTGATTCTGGCTCTAATGCTTTTTTGCTCTACGATCACGGAGGTAATCCATATCCCCCTTTCTTTGGAAGGGAGGGAAACTACTTCCTTGTCATTTTCACCTCTTAGAATTTTGGTGTTCCTTTGTAGTTCAGTCCAAGTGTCAACATGAGCCTCTTCCTCATCCAGATGTTTAAATAGAACGCTCCCCATAAATAGATTATATTTCATATATATATATACACACACACACACACACATATATATATATATATATAATATATAATATTAGCTTGCAAAATCAGAGGATACTCCTTCCTCCTTTTCACTATCACATTTTTTCATCTTTCTCCCTTTTTCCATTTTCTTTCCTTTCCTTCCTCCTTTTTACTTTTTCCTCCTTCATCCCTCCCTCCCTCCCTCCTTCCCCTTCCTTCCTTCCTTCCTTCCTTCCTTCCTTCCTTCCTTCCATCTCTCTTTCTCCTTCCCTCTCTCTCTCCTTCTCTTTCACTTTCTCTCTGTTTCTCTAACTCACCTGGATTGCAAGTTCAATGGCAACTCTCCAGTCTTCCACCACTGCTTATCAATAGTCTTGAGACCTTTGACCTGTTTTTTCTTATCTGGCCTAGTTCATTCCTCTCTAGGCAGTCTGGTGGCTCTTGGCTCAGGAGGGTCACACTGAACTGTTTGTTATCAGTCTTATGCAGAGACCCAGTCAATACTTAAGTCCTAGATTCTTAAGCACAAGTGATCCACCAGCCTGTGGCTAGCAGGCATGACAAGTATGACCCACCATGACCACTGAAGACCAGGACTATTTCATTGGTGTTTTTGAGTTCCCAAGTGCCTAAAACATAGTGACAATTGTTCTTCATTCTCAAAAAAGATCATGACATCAGGGACATGAAGCCTTGACATGCACATGAATTGAATTTGGGTGAGGGGGGCTGTGCTAAGTCACCTGTTTCACTTTCTCCTCTGTAGCCACTGGCCAGATATGAATCAAGATGACTGGAGATGGCCCTGGATGTGAGGCATTCAGGGTTAAGTGATTTGCCCAAGGTCACACAGCTAATAAGTGTCGAGAATCTAAGACCATAGTGGTGCCACTGCTAGTTCTATATTCCAGATATGATGATAAAGAAACTATATGTAAAGGGATATTTATAATAACTCTTTTCTGGTTGCAGGGAGCTAGAGACTGAGGGAATGGCCAGTGGTTGGGAAATGGCTGAACTTGTGGTATGTGATTAAGATAAAATGTTCTTCTATTATGGGAAATGATGAACAGGATGCTCTCAGTAAAAAACTTACATGAGCTGATGCAATGGGAACTATATTGTATACAAAGTCACAGCAATATTGCAGGATGATCAGCTGTGAATGACCTACCTTTCCTCAGCAATGCTATGATCCAAGAGAACTCTGAAGGACTTTCAATACAGAACACTATTCCTCTCAAAGATAGAGCTGACAGTATCTGAATAAAGACTCAAGCTAACTGTTTTTTCTGTTTTATTTTTCTCTTTTGTGTGTATATGTGTGTGTGGGGGCTTATGTTTACTTTTACAATAGGACAAATGCAGTTATATTGAAAATAAATAAAAAATAGATAAATAAAATGATGAGATTCAACAGCTAGCAAAAAAAAAAAAAAGAATCTGAAGTCACATTTGAACTCATATGCTTCTGACTCCAGGGCTGGCGCTCTCCTCATGGCATCATCTAGCTGCCCATTATTACTTAATGAAGGCTTGTTGGTCAAGAGACTTGACCCTGTGGACTTTTCCTTGTCCTGGTTGGCTGTTTTGAATGTATATAGAGAGTTTCCCCCCTTAGTACATTTTTAGGTTTAATCTTTTTCCTAGTTGAATGTAATTTGAGTTTACAGACACTATCTCACTTCCTTTCATTTGCACCCCCTGAACCAGAATACAGAAAGTACTGTAACAAATGCTCTCTCTCTCTCTCTCTCTCTCTCTCTCTCTCTCTCTCTCTCTCTCTCTCTCTCTCTCCATCGTCCATACATCCATCTTTCTAGCTATCTATCCATCTCGTTGATCAAAGATGAGAGAGTGAAAATGGCTTAATCATAGTCATATAGGAAGTAGGTAACAGAATCAAGATTTGGGCCCAGGTCCCTTGACTTCAAATCCAATAACACTCTACTCACTGTACTATGGACTATTTCCTATGTGTTCTATATTACACCATAGACCTTTTATTATGGAGGCAGGGATGGAGGGAGAGGCTGTAAAAGGAAACCAGCCAACAGAGTGATATGTAGAGGAAGGAATAAGAAAGATATAGTTCAATTTATTGAAATTTGCAGAGCACAGGTCCTTCTCCATCAATAAAAGGCATCATCAATGGTCAGTTCTTCTGGTTCCAGGACTAATTTATGATTTGGAGATTGGGCAACTGGGACATAATTCACTCTGTCCTGTAAGACTCAGGTCAATATATATTTAAGTAAAAAGGTTTCATGAAGCCTTCAGGGGTCAATGGGGGTAGGAGGGGGAAAGGACAAAAAAGCAACATCGATGGCAAAGAGGGAGTAAAGGAAGAGTCAGGAGAGTGAGAGGAACTATTTATATTCACCAAAAAGCCTACTTTTTTTTCCCCTCTAAACTATATCCTGCTGAGAGGTTGTGCTGGCAAGTCTAATTCTGTGGATTGAATATTGTGAGGATCAATGAACGAATATATAATGAACTTTGCAAACTTTAAAACACTATAGCTATGTTGGCTGTTTCTATTATGAGGTAGAAAAGACTGAATTTGAAGCCGGGAAGGCCTTAGTTCAAATTCCGTCTCAGTCATCCTAATTGGGAGAACCCAGACTAGTCATGTCATTTTGGTGTGCCTCAGCTGTTGTTGATATTCTCCAGTCATTTCAGTCCTGTCTGACTCTTCATGCCTGAATTTGGAAATTTCTTGGCAATGATATTGAAATGGTTTAGCATTTCCTTCTCCAGCTCATTTTATAGATGAGGAAACTGAGGCTTAAAAGACTGGCCCAGGGTCATATCTGAGGCTAAATTTACATTCAGAAAGTTTTCTTCCAGACTTAAAGCCCAATGTTCTATCCACTGTACCATCTAACGGCCCAGTTTCTTTATCCATAAAATGGAGATAATTGCATTATCTGCCTCCCAGAATTGTTTTGAGCATAAAACAAGATTATATTTAAAAGCACTCCACAAAATTTATAATGCTGGGGGTGGCTAGGTGGAGCAGTGGATAGAGCATCGGCCCTGGAGTCAGGAGTACCTGAGTTCAAATCCGGCCTCAGACACTTAATAATGACCTAGCCGTGTGGCCTTAGGCAAACCACTTAACCCCATTGCCTTGCAAAAAAACAACAACCTAAAAACAAAACAAAACAAAAACGCTATATATAATAATGCTCTATAATTGCTAGTAATAGTTATTAGTAGAAATTGTGGTAGTAGTGGCAGTAGTAATTGTAGTAGTGGTGGTCGTGATAGTGATAGTAGTGGTAGTAATGGTTGTAATGATAATAGAGATGGCGGTAGTAGTAGTATTCTTAGCATTTGAATTATATAGCCTCTACAATGATGATAGTATAAGAGCAACTATATCTATTCACATGCTTTTCTTTTTGTTTTGCTTTTTTTCCCCCCTATGATTTCATGATATTGGGAATTTACTCCAGTAGAAATCTGCAAATGTCCTTAAAATAAAAAAAAATTGTCTGGGATACTGAGAGGTTGAGTGGTATGTTTAGCAACATACAGAGGCCAGACTTGACTTAGGACTTCCTGACTCAGGCACTGACTATCTATCGCTACTCTACAACTACCTCTCCATATGGGAATTGCTTTGTTGAAAAACTTTTCCAAAGGACTTTCACCAACTCCTTTCATAAAGGATTGAATTTCTGCATCAGAAGGGTCCTGCAACACAATAAATCAGAATGAGGAGGGAGCTAAGAACCCATAATGCTGAGAGCTGGTAGGTCTCTTAGAACAGAGAATGCCAGAACTGGAGAAGGTCTTTAGAAAAGAGGATGTCAATGACTGAAGAAAGCTTAGAACAGAAAATATCAGAGCTGGGAAGAGGACTAAGAATTTAAAATGTCAGTTCTTAGAATAGAGAATGTCAGAACTTGGAGAGATTGAAGAACAGAGATTTTCAGAGCTAGGGAGGAATCTTAGAAGTTATATTATAAGAGATGGAAGGGACCTGAAAAAAAACAGATCCCCAGGAAGGAAGAGATTTGTCCAAGACAAGGAATCTCACAAGTCTATGAAGCCAGTAGAGTAAGTATAATCCCCATGAAGGGGTAAGTCTCTTGTGTTAGGAGGCAACCTATTAGGTGAGTAGCCAGGATTGAAGTCCTCTCTTCTGACTCTTAATCATGTGCTGCATTTTTAGGATGGAGGTTGGAGAAGGTGAAAGAGTATTATTATTATTATTATTATTATTATTATTAATTATTCCCATTTTGTAGGTTGATACATTAAGGCAGAAAGAGGTCAACACACTCAATACAAAACCTCAAACTGGAGTTTAGCAATGTTTTCCAAGAGAACTAAATTAGACACCTCTCCATTTGCAGTTTAATGATTTTTTTTCTGGTATTTCAAACAACAAAAATCTTGATGCTTTGACAAGTGATTAGATTGGGAAGCAAATTAGTTTGGAAACCTAAAAGTTGACAAACTGAAGGAGCCTTGGTCTGTAATTGAGCAGTATTATTCCCTTTGACTTTGGACAAGTCACTCCCTCTTCTGTGGCACTCAGTTTCTTCAATTATGAAATTAGTAGGTCAGAATAACCATTAGATGATCTATTAATTCAAAGTTCTAAGAATTATATCTTGAGATCTGACGGGCAGGGGAGAGTGGAATATTCGTTGGAATGAAAATACCCACTGTCTTAGGTCCTTCATTAATTTTTTTAACACCTTGGACAGCTCACTTTTATTTTCTCTTTTTTAGTTTTGTTTCTCTTTCAGATCAAGTCACTAAGTATTCATTAAACACAGACTATGTGCTGATGGATTCTGGGTATGCAAAGAAAGGCAAAAAACAGACCACTCCTCTGAAGAAGCTTCTGCTCTATTGAGAGAGATAGCATGCAAATGATTATGTACAAAGAAGATATACACAGATAAATTGAAGATAAACTCTGTGAGACGGCACTGTCATTAATAGGAATTAGGAAAAGCTTCTTACCACAAGTGGGGGGGGGCATTTTTGCCAAGACTGGAAGGAAGTCAGGGAAAGCAGGAGTTGGGGGGGGTAAAGTGAAAGAGAATTCCAGGCTTGGGAAAATGCATTCACAGGAGATGGAATTGATAGCATTCAAGGAATATCAGCGAAGTCAGTCCTATTGGATAACAGAATACATGGAGGGGAGTACTGTGTAAGAAAATTGGAAAGGCAGGAAGAAGGAGGAATAAGAAATCAGCTTGAATATTCTATTCCTCTAAACTCAAGGAAAGAACACTGAGTTTGGAATCAAAGAATCTGGGTTCAGATCTTTTTTTGGTAATTTCCTGCATGTGCCCTTGGGTAAGTCACTCAATTCACTGGGCCTTGCTTTATTCAACTAGAAATAAAAAAAAAAGATTAGTCAAGAAGGTCTCTAGAGTTCCTTGCCCAATCAGGTCCAACTCTTTATGACTGAATTTGGATTTTCTTGGCAAAGTTAGAGTGGTTTGCCATTACCTACTTCAGTTCATTTTCCAGATGAGGAATTGAGGCAAAAAGGGTGAAGTGACTTGCCCAGGGTTACACAGCTAGAATGAGTCTGAGGCTGGATTTGAACTCATGAAAATGAATTTTCCTGATTCTAAGCCCAATGTTCTATGTACTGTGTCACCACCCACCTGTCTAGAATCCCTACTATCTCTAAATCTTTGCCCCAGTGACCCTAAAAATTGTAATATCCTGCCTTGGCCTTGAGTAAGAGAAAGAATTTAGAGAGTAAGGATCTTCTGAGCTCCACAATTCAGTATGTAGGGTGGAACCATGAAGACTAGGGGTCAGAGGATCAGCATTCGAATCCTTCCTTTGTTGATTACAACTGTGTGACCTTGGGAAAGTCACAATGTCTCTGGGGCTCAGTTTCCTCATTTGTAAAATGTGGTAGTTGGACAAAATGGTCTCTGAGATCTCTCTGAGTTTTAAATCCATGATTTTATAATCCTAAATCATTTTAATTCCCTCAGGTCTCAGTTTTTTCTTCTGTAAAATGAATCAAATGAAGTCTCAAATCCATTTTAGTGATACTCTATGATCTTATGCTGGCAGAATTTCCAAGGTTTCTTCCAAAGTTCTGTCAGGGACATTTTTATTTGAAAAGATAAGCTTCCTTCTCAAAATAATTACAATATATTTTTCCTTTTGATCTAGCCCCAGTTTCAGGGCTATGTTTTTCCCTCTCTAATATGCCAATATATAATAATAAAAATGATAATAAGCCCTGATACACATATATTACTTTTTAGGTGTATAGATAGTATCTTAAGCCTTGGGACAATATTTTTAGGTAGGTGCCATGATTAGTCTTACTTTACAGTTGAGGAAACTGAGGCAAATAGAAGTTAAGTGACTTGTCCAGGGTCATCTACTCACGACTTAACATGTCTATGGCAAGTCTTTGAATCCTAACACCAGATCTCTACTAATCCACCTAAAGAGGAATGAATAGAGGGTGAGAGAAAGGAGGGGAGAGGACACTGCAGAGAGGGTGCTCTGAGATTATAGGCTCAAATCTCAAGCACTAGTCAAGGCTAAGATGAATCTGGGGTTTTTCTGGAGTCAGTTTCTCATATAGGAAGAGTTGATTGTTAAATTTTCATTGTGCATTTTTTTACGTAGGGAACGGGCAAACATTACTGAATTCATTATCTTATTTATTGTCTAAACTTAAGAAAGTGATAGAGGAAATGTTAACAACACAAATTATACATAAAAATGTATAAAGCAGACTTTTTTTTCCCCAAGAGAGCTAGTGGTTAATGATTTACCAGCACACCCCTGGAGCCACCCCACAAAAGGCAAAGCAGACAAATTCCATTACAGACAACTGGGCAAATCTCCACTTTGTCATTGACTAGGCTATGACCTTCCTGAGACATTCTCCCTTTAATCTCCTTGCCAGGGGCCTGGCCTTCTCCCATTAGCATCTGGAGACAGGCATATTTACCTGTAATAAAGCTTTTGGAGATCCATCAGATAAAGGGCTTTGTATTCACATAGCCCATAGCTCTACGTGTTTGTGTGTGTTTTATCAACACGTCTCCCCTCCAGCCTCTAGGCCACCCAGGCCCCCAAAGTGCAAAAATCTTCCTGGTGGCTCCTCCTAGTCCTCTCTAGTCAAATCCATTTGTGGGTTGTTATCAGGAGCTTGCAGAAGACACCCTCTCTCCAATAGGGTTTTCCATAGTTTCTCTGAAGTGATTGCACTGGGGCCCAGGGGACAGCCAAGCCCTACTTGTTCTGAGTCCCCTGGAGTCAACAGATAATAATTCCCCTTCAACCCCACCCCACCCCCCCACTATGTTTCCATTCAAAAAACAGAGGGATCTCTTGGAAGGGATCTGGTATTCTGACTTGGTCTCAATTGTCCTGGAGGCTGGAGAGAGATTTAATCATGGAAGCCTAATGGATGTAGGAGCCAAAGATGAAAGGTGATCATATCCTGTAGCTCATCAAGAGCTGGCCCAATGTATTTCTGATGATGGGGAAATAGAGGAAGAACAGAAAAGAGAAAGGAGAACACCAAGGGAGAGACAGCGGGGAAGAGAAGTACAATAAACAGCAGGAATAGGAAGAGAAGAAAGAAAGAAAAGAAGGAGTGGTTCTAAGGAGAAAGAAGGGAAGGGACGGGAAGGACAATAAAGAAAAGGAATATGAAGAGAAGAAAGAAAAGAAGGAAGAGGAGGAGGACAAGAAGAGAGGGAGGAGGAAGGAAAAGGAGAGGATAAAAAGAAAGGAAAGAGAAGAATGAGAAGCCAACAGGAAAGATCAAGAAAGACAAAGAATAGAAAGAGAAGAAAGAAAAAGAGGAGGCAAAGAACAAGGAAAGAGAGGGGAAGGACAAAAAGAGAAAGAAAAGTTCACAAAAAGGCAGAATGGGGAGGATAAGAGAGGGAGAGAGAAGGACAAGAAGAGAAGAAATGGAAAGAGGGGGACAAGGAGAAGGAAGAAGTGTTAGAAAAGGAATATGAGGAAAGAGAGGAGAAAGAAACCTTTTCATCGACATCAACTCCACATTGGTATTCAAATTACCAAATCAACAAGCATCATATGTCAGTCAGTGTGCTAAGGATCCAAAGAAAGACAAAAGACAGACCCCGTTCTCAAGGAGCTCAAAGCGTCACTTTCCAAAGAACTAGGTGCCACAAAAGAGAGGTAAGACAATAGCATTAAGGAGGATAAGGAAATCCAATTTACTGTCAAGTCCTTTCATTTCTAATTCCATAACCCCTCTCCTATGTAGTTCTGGCAGAGATCTATAGGACCATCAAATTAGCCTCTTAATAAGTCATCTCTCTGTCTGGCTCTACACTCCAGTTATTAAAATGATCTTTCTAAAATTCAGACCTACCCATTACCATTCTCTAGTCAATGACCTTCAGTGGCTCCCTGTTACTTCTAGGATCAAATAGAAATTCTTCTTTCTGGTTTTCATGATTCCCTTTCTACCTTCCCAATATTCTACTTTACTCTTTTCTAGGTACTAAGCCAGTGACATGTTCCTCATACATGGACACTCCATCTCAAGACTCAGTGTTTTTTCTTGTCTTTTGTGATGAAAATTCCTTCCTTCCTCTCCAGTTTCCCTCAAGACTCAGCTCAACTCGTACCCTTTTTCATTCTTTCCCTTCTCTGCATAAAGTTCCCCCTTCCCCTAACTGGTGGTCCCTTTGGGATGGAGCAGAGTCATTTTTATATTTGTCACCTCCCATTAGAATATCAGTCTCTTGAGGGAAAGGATTGTGTTTTTTCCTTTTCTTTGTATTTCCAGTGCTTAGCTCAATGCTCGAGGAAGGAGACACTTAATGCTTTTTGATGGTTTGTTATTGGAAGAAGAAGAGAAGGAAAGGGAAGAAAGGATGGACAGGAAGAAGAGGCAGGAGTAATGGGGAATGGAAGGACAAGAGAGAGAAGAGAGAGAAATAAGGGGAAGAGATGGAAAAAGAGAAAAATAATGACTGTATCCCATTTTGATGATTCCGCAAAATGAAATTAAGAGTATTTTATGATAATCAGAAACACTAATGCAACAACCACAAACTACAACCTCTGGGCTAGGTGTTCCTGCTTCCCACTTCCACTGAGTGACATGCTCACAGTGCCCTCTACTGGTACATACAAGTATTGTGTAATAATAGACTTGGAAGAAGAGTTGATTTACTGGTAAGGACATGGAGGCCAACTCTAAAAAATTGTGGAAATTTTGATAGTAAATTTATGTAATGCAATATGGTTTTCTGAGAATTTTCCATAGAGGCTGCTCTAGTGGGCAAAGTGGTTGGATTTCAGAAGACCTGAGTTTGAATCTTGCCTTCATAAGGACCACCTAGATCCTGGGAAAGCCATTTAATTTCTATGAGTCTCAGTTTTCTCAAGTGTAAAAATATGGGACTGGATTTCTGATTCTATTGATATGGGGAATTTTCCAAAGACTAAACTCCATCTGAAATCCAATCTTCTACAAGAATTCCAATGGATTCCCTCTTTTAATTATTTCCTATTTATCTAATCTTAGACTATCTAGTTTTTTTAATGAGATACTTGACTTTAATAAAACACCATTGCTCATTGTATGCAAACTTTGGTCTATAATATGCCTCTCTTTACTTTTCTAGAGTAAGATCATGATGAAATAGCTTTGGAGGGAAAGGACCTGGATTTAAATTCCAGAACTATTACTGTGTGACTTCGTGATGGACCTGTGTGACTTTGGGTGAAAGTCATACCCTCTCTTATTCCTCATTTGAAATAGGAGCATTGGACTCAAAGAGTCCCTTCTGTCTCAAAATCCTTAGTCCTCTGATGGTGATATCAAATACAACACTACAGGCCAAGCACTTGGCAAAGCTTAAAAAACTAGACAAATGCTAATTATTGTCATTTGATCGTCAACTTTTCCTATCAGAAATGAGACCTGTAGGACTTCTTCTACTGGCATAATTTAATTCACTTTTTAGATGTGTAGTAGGTACAAGGCAAGAGGTAGCCCTAAGTGGTAGCAGAGAGAAATCTGGATTTGGGGAGAAGAATTGGGTTTAGATCCCACCTCTGATACTGACTTTAGAACTATGGGTAGGCCATCTAATCATTCAGTCTCAGGTAAATTCCCTTATTTTTTTAATTTCCTTTTTTCTTTTTTCTTTCTTCCTTTCATCACCTTGTTTTTCTTTGCTTTCTCTTTTCCTTCTTTCCTTCCTTTCTTCTTTACTTCTCCCCTCCTCATTTTCCTGCCTCTCCCTCCCTCCCTCCCTTCCTTCCTTCCTTCCTCCCTCTCTATTCTCCCCCCTCTCTCTCCCTCTTTCTCTGTCTCTGTCTCTCTCTCTATGTCTCTCTTCCATCTAGCCCAGTATTGGAAATACAGGGGCTACCCAGGAATTGGTCTTTGACCTTCTCTGTTTCTGACCTGGGCTGGTAATACCTTCATGTAGTTCACTAATTAGCTCATCCCACTGAATCTGGGAACCATTGGATTCATGAAAACCTCCAGCTTCAACCTTCTCAATAGCTAGGATTAAAGGTATTTAACACCTAAGATTTGTTTTTTTAGATTTTTTTTTTTAGGTTTTTGCTAGGCAATGGGGTTAAGTGGCTTGCACAATGCCACACAGCTAGGTAAGTATTAAGTGTCTGAGGTTGGATTTGAGCTCAGGTCCTCCTGACTCCAGGGCCAGTGTTCTATCCACTACACCACCTAGCCACCCCTAAGATTTATTTTAAAAATTAAAATAAATTATTTTTAAAATAAAAAAATTTTAAAAACCCAATAAAATGTATTGTATCCATTCAAGACACTAAAGAATGAAGGGAAGGAAGGAAAGAAGGGAGACAGAGTAGGGAAGAAGGGAGAGAGGAAGGGAGGAAGGGAGGGAGAGGAAAGAAAGGAGGTAGGGAAAAGGAAAAATGGAAGGAAGGAAGGAAGGAAGGAAGAAGGAAGGATGGGAGAGGGTGGAAGGAAGGGAGGGAGAAAGGAAGGAAGAAAAGAAGAGAGGGAAGTGAGGAAGGGAGGAAAGACAGAAGGAAGGGAAACAAGGAAGAAAGATGGAGAAAGGAAGAAAATAAGGAGGAAAATAAAATAAAAACAAAGGAGAGGAACTATTCTGTTGGACTGCCAAGGTTCTAACAGCTCTTGGGCTCAGGCCCCCACCAAGGCTCCAGTCCCACTCACCTTTTTCTGGCCAGCCTGCACAGCCTCCCTGAAAGCTACCAGAGTGTTGGCCCTGGGTCTCTAACTTGCGGGAAACCTAATCTATCAGCAGGGCATCCTTGAAAAAGCAACCCCAAGCTTTCCCTTTAATATTTAATGTTTTCTCTGAGGCTAGAGGAGCACAACGTGAGAAATGTCCCATAAAAATCCATTAGCCTTAATAAAATACCACCCAGCAGGTTGGCTATTATCAGCAATTAAAGTTTTCCAGAGGGTCAAATCACTTTTGGGCAGCTGTTCTGCTCATCCCCCAACTCCATAATCCTCACCTTCCTCTTCCTCTTCCTCTTCCTTCTCTTCTTCCTTCTCCTTATTTGATTGGAGCAAGGACTGGAGGTTGGGGCAGAAGAAGTTGATTTGCCAGACTGCAGCACCTCCCATGGAGCCAGCCTGGTGCTCAGTCATCAATAATCATGAGGCAGGGCCTTGGTCAGGAATTCATCTCTCAGCAAAGGGCAGAACATATGTCTTGCCCCATGGGAGGTGCCCCAGTTCAACCCATTAGGGATTCCTCTAATCACAACTTTGACACTATGACTGGATGATTGGATGGAGAGGGAACTAACGTTTACTCAAATTCTATGCTCAATGCTTTACAGATATGATCTATTTGAACCTCTCAACATCCCCAGGAAGTAGGGGCTGTTGGTATCCTGGTTTGAAATTTGATGAAATTAAGGTAAACAGATCGAGGGACTTATCCAAGGTTACACAGTTAGTAAATGTCTATGGTCAAGTCTTCCTGACTCCAAGCTCAGCATTCTACATACCATCCAGCTGCTGTGGTACTATATACAGTACATTAAATAGACAATTGGATCCATCATCAGAAAGATCTGGATTAAATGGAAATAATATTTGTAAAGCACTTTATAAAACAGAAAATGCTATGTAAATTTGGTTTGACTACAACAATAGTTACAACTGCTGCTGCTACTACTGCTACTACCACTACTACTACTACTACTACTACTACCACTATCACCATCACTCCTCCTCCTTCTCCTCCTCCTCCTCCTCCTACCACTACTACTTTTATTACTACTACTGCTACTAATATTACTACTACTACTACTACTACTACTACTCGGCTGCTACTATTACTATTACCACTACCACTATCTTTACTGCTTCTATTACTACTACTATTACTATCACTACTACTACTACCACCACCACTACTACTATTGCTATTGCTACTATTACCACTACTACCACTACTATCATTATTACTTTTACTAATATTATTACTAATACTACTACCAATACCACCACTACCACTACCACTGTTAATGCCACTATTACCATTACTATTATCATTACTACTACTACTGCTACTACTACTACTACTACTACTACTACTATTACTGTCACCACCACTACTACTTCTGACACTACTTATGTAACCTCAAGCAACTTTCTTTTACTCAGAAGCCACATGACACTTTGGAAAGAGTGAGAGATTTAGAGTTGGTGGCCCACAAACAAAATCCTTCTCCATAAGGCACCAGCTATGTAACTCCAAGTAAGTAATTTCAGTATCTGAGCCGTAGGCTCCCCATCTAAATCATGTTGGTCTAGAGCATCTCGTAAGTTGTCTTCTAACTTTAAAACTGTGAGTTACTGACCAATAAACATGCATTTAAGTTCCTACTATGTTCTGCCCCTGGGAATATAAAAAAATGAAATGAAAAGAGACAACTGTAGCATTTCTGAGGAAGGATCAGAAGAAAATGCTTGGGGCTTGAGGAGTGTGTTGGAGGAAGATAGATGAGGAAAGATTTCATTCTACCACCACCATATTTTTTCTTCTTCTCCTTCCTCCTCCTCCCTCCTCTTCTTTTTGTCTTCTTTTCTTCTTCTAGTCTATATCTTTCCCCCTTCATCTTCATCATATCATCTTCTCCTTCTAATGATCTTTTTATTTCTTCTTCTCTTTTACTTCCTCCTCTCCTCCTCCTCTTCTTTCTCGTCTTCCTTTTCTCTTCTTCCCTTACTCTTCTGCCTCCTCCTTCTCTTCCTCCTTCCCTTTTCTTTTTCCTCCTACTTCTCTTTCTCTTCTTACTTTCCCTCTTTCTCTACCTCCTTCTTCACTTCATCCTCTTCCTTCCCTTCTTCCTTTTCCTTCTCTTCCTCCTCCTTTTTCTCCTCCTCTTCCTTTTTGTCTCTTCTTTCTTCTCCTTTTCCTTCTCTTTCTCCTTCTCCTTTCCGCTCCCCAAGTTTCAATTTCAAGGAATGAATTATAACACTAATGAAGTGTTTATATTCCCTGTTCATCAGTCACAGATGTGTGAAAAAGAAAGCCCCAATGATACCTGGGAAATCTTAGCTTGCTGACAGAACACCAAGATTCTTCAAAAGGAGTTATCACACCTTCTTGGGCCCCCTTCAAGTCCAGGAGATGGGGGAAAAAAGTGCTGCTTCTCACACCATCCTCCCTCCATCTTGTTGAGAGATGGAGGTAGGGTGTGTCAATTTATTGACTGACTTCAAATTGAAGAAATTTCTCTTAACCATGACTCTTGGCACTCCTTTCTTTCCTTCCTCTCTCTCATAGGTCTCACCTTTTTCTTACTAAGGACAATTTATCCCAAAATCAAAATATCCCCCTTTTCTTCTATCTACAACAGTCTTCCTCCTCCATATCAGCCCACTCTACTAACTTCCCCATTTCCCATAGCCCTTAAGGCAAATCTGAAAATCTCTTGCTTGAACCATTCTACCCTGGGGCTGAGACAGAAAGTGTTTCTCATTTCCTCTTTTAAAAATATTTGGTAACAAGCAGCCAGGTGTGAGTTAAGGCAGTGGCAATCTTTAACAGAGGAACAGGGTTATTTTGAGGACAGGATCAGAGGAACCTCATTGTTATTGCCTGATAGGTTGGGATATTAAATTCCTAACCTTTCTTTTTTTTTTTTTTAACTAACTCCCCTTCTAAATAACTTCTGCCAAAGGGCCTGATGTTCCTACAAGTGAAGTTGCAGTAGGGATAGTCGATCAACAAATATTTATAAAGCATCTGCTATGAACCAACCACTGTGCCCAGCTTTGGGGAAAGAAAGGCAAATATGGAAGGAAAAAAAAGAGCCCCATCCTCAAGGATCTTATATTTTCTTAGGGAAGATACTATGTATATATGTCAACCTATTTAAATATGTATAAAACATAATCTATTTACATATGAATACACTATAGGAATACAAAGTAATTTTAGAAAGAAAGCCCTGGAACCTGAGAATGGGAGGGACTGATAAGACTTTATACAGAAGATGTCTTTAAAACTGAACTTTGAGAGTGGAGGGAAATAGGGATGTTAAAACTAGAGAAGTTGGTGGGGGAAGGAAAGTGGATAATTGTTCTCCAGTATTTAAAGGGGGCCACAAAGAGTCAGACAGGTTTCAGACAACTGAATAACAAAAATATTTCAAAGCCTGTAATAAAAAAAATAAGCATTTTATTTGTTTTCTTTGACTTCAGAGATCAAAACTGGAAGTGAAAGAAAGATATGACAGAGAAACATGTCAAAGATAAATGACAGTTCTTGATGAAGAGTGTAAGATAGCATGTAAACTGTGTATGTGATCCATTGAATTCTATGCAATTTACCAGGGGATCTTGAGAAAGCCCTGTAGTCCATGGAGTTGACTTACAACATTCTATATCCCACCTCCTTGCTTTTGGACTGGCAGTGTCAGCTTCTAGATAAGCCTCAAAGGAAACAATGGAGAGAGAGAGAGAGAGTTAAGGAGAGAAGGCTTTCCTGGAAGCTGGCACTGCCAGTCCCTACCTTCAAGAAACTTACCTTTGACTAGGGGGTGGGAAAAGAGAAAGTAGATAGATAACTAAATACAAGTTATTTCAGGGAATAAGAGACAAGTAAAGGGGGTGGGCTAGGTGGTACAGTGGATACAGCACTGGCCCTGTAGTCAGGAGAACCTGAATTCAAATGTGACCTCAGACACTTAATAATTATCTAGGTGTGTGGCCTTGGGAGCCACTTAACTCCATTTGCCTTGCAAAAAAAAAAATCTAAAAAAAAAGCGACAAGTAAAGTATCTGGGCAAAATCTGAAAGGGTTCTTGTAAAAAGACAGTTTGGGTTGAGTTTTGAAAAAGTTTGGGTGGCATAGTGGATAGATTGCCAGGCCTGAGCTCATTTTTGTTGAGTTCAAATCTAGCTTCAGATTCTTACTATATGACTCTGGGCAAGACCCATAACTCCAATTGTTAACAACAACAGAAAAGGATGGAAAGAACAAAAATTCATCTACAGAGTCAGGGAAGTTCAATTCTCCACAGTCCTCTAGTAAGAGGTTCTTTATCAGGGATTCATGGACTTTTAAAAAAATTAATATTTTGATTACTATAAGTTTCCTTTGTAATTGTAGGAATTTTATGTTATATATTTAAAAAACTTTCTTCTGAGAAGAGGTTCCTAGACTTTACTAGACTGCCAAAGAAGACCATGACAAATACAAAAATGTTCAGAACTACTGCTCAGAAGAGGTTGGAACAAGACCTTGTGGACTCCCAGTCCAACCCAGGACTAGTTATAATTTGGGGGTCCTACAGCGTCCTTTTTGGGAGATCGGTCCAGTTGACTTACTGGAAAGAGGAAGATGAGCCTGAGCCAAGGCTGGGGACCCTCTTTGGTCATCACTGGAATGATGAACCAACATCTGATCTTCAAGTAGGTCTGACTCAATTTGATGAGATTAGGAAGACATCACAGTTTTCTTTTTACGAGTATGCTCTAGACTCAGGCCTCTCTGCCATGAAAGTGATTTGGATTTGTGTTTTTTCGTGCTTTTCTTTAAAGGGAATTTTACAACATCTGATTAGAGTGGGAAGAGTCAACTCTGTAGGGCTCCACCCAGGGGAAATGGGTGCTTTATTTTCCTCTTAGGCCCCATTCCATATTTGGCATGACTTGGGAGAAAAAAATTCCATCAGAGTCTCCACATGTCTTCCTTCATGCTTGGTTTCCCATTCTGTTTCATTCGACCTTCCTTCATGTCTTCTTTGCTGTTTCCAGTGAGCTTCCTAGAACTAGCCCCAATTTCTGCCCAAAGCCTAATTCCCCACCTAAACTCCTCTTCTTCCCCATTTACTAGGGGACATTTTTACAACCAGGAAGAAGCATTGGTGAGTCTGGCTCTAAGAAGCTTGGCACACTTAGGCAAGGACAGATTTATAGCATGTCAGAGATGGAAGGGAACTTAGAACATAGATTAAGAGGGGTGGCTTAGAACAGAGAATGTCAGAGTAGAGAGAGAGACCTTAAAACATGAACTCTCAGAGCCGGGAGGGAGCATTGAACAGAGAATGTTTACTTTGAAGGGGTTTTAGAAGAAAAGGGATGTCAAATGAGACAGGTCTTAGGACAGGGGATGTCAGAACTGGGAGGGAATTTAGAAGAGAGAATGTCAGAGGTGGGGAGGGTCATGGAACATGGACTGTCAGATCAGAGAGGGGATTTAGAAAAGGGAATTTCAGAGCTGGGAAAGATTTGCTTAGGACAGAAGATGTCAGAGATGGAAGAGAGCTTAGACTATGGACTGGGATGCATGGGGCTTAAAATAGAGTACCTGAACTGGGAACTGTTTTGAAACAGATAATGTCATAGTTAGGAAGACCTTAATTCATTCTCCTAGGATTTCTGAGAATCCATTCTCTGAGATCATAGAGAATATAACTCTAGAAGGTCTCGAAGATAATTTAGCTCTTTCCTTTCCCTCTAAAAAGGAAAAAAGTTCAGATCCAGAGAAAGGGAATGCTTTGGAAGGAATGGAGGAAGGACAGAAGGATGGAAGAAAAGAGGAAGGAAGAAATAAGGGAGAAAGAAAGGAAGGATGGATGGATGGAAGAAAGGATGGAAGAAAGAAAAGAGGAAGGAAGGATGGAGGAAGAAAGGATGGGAGGGAGGGAGGGAAGGAGGAAGGAAGGAAGGAAGAAAGGGAGGATGGAGGAAGGGAAGGAAAGAAAGAAGGATAAAGGGAGCACAGTGGCTGGAAAATTCTGCTGAATTTGAAAGAATGAAAGACTTGGAGCCAGAATTTTGGGGTTTTAACTCTAATTCTGCCAGTTGCTATCCAGGTAACTTTGAGAAACTGACACTTTTTGCTCAAAATTTTCATCTGTAAAATATTTTTTCAAGTTCCAAAATCTATCTCTACCTCTCCCTCTCCCTCTAAATTATGCTTCTATGAAGGAAGTTAAACGGCAAGGTAATTTCCAGGGATCCCATGGGAGATGCCTGTGAATGCAAGCTCCTTGAAGACAGGAATGGCCTTTTCCTTTTGATTTTATTTGCATTTGTATATTATAAATATCCAGAGGGGGTACCTAGGCAGCTCAGTGGATAGAACACCAGCTATGGAGTCAGGAGGACCTGAGTTCAAATCTAATTTCAGACATTTGATACTTGCTAGGCATGTGACCCTGGGCAAGTCACTTAACCCAATTGCCTTGTAAAACAAACCAAAAAAGGAACCTATTAACTTACTTACTGAGGATCACTCTATGCAAACTCTGGATTGGAAACACAGCCTAACTCTTAATATATGTATAACATGGGGGACTCACTTTGCTTTTCTGGAACTCAGTTGCCTAAATCTATAAAATGAGAGATTTCATTCCTTCTAGCTCTATATCTGTGAGCCTAGAAACTCTCATACACTGGGTGGCTTGGAGAGAATAATCTAATGTCTCTGGACCTCAGTAACTTCCTCTGCAGAACACCAGGGTTGGACCAGATGGACCTTGTTGACTCTTCCAGCTTTCCATCTCTGATCTACTGTCCTAGTCAGATCGTGGTTGGCCAGACTAGTCTGATGCCCCAGAGAGGCTGGCTCAACCTCCATATAAAGTGCCAGATGGTGCCGTCCCAAGGCCTGTCCTCAATATGAACCAGGATAAAGGGGAAGAAGACAAGCCAAGGAGAGAGACTTCTTTTCTTGCCTTATTTTTCTTCCCAATGGTCTTATAAAACTATATTAATGAGGGCTTACAGGAAACTAGGAGAGAAGGGGAAAACAAAGAAGCCAGAGTTCATTAGCATACTTGACCTTCTGAGGTGAAAATTATTTCCAATTTCCCCCATACTGGCTGTGTTACGCAGCTTTGTCACAATGGTGGCCTCATTAAGGGA